>NC_090321.1:105572232-105761145 GCF_040869045.1 Eurosta solidaginis | reverse complement strand
CATGTCCGTCCGTCCGTCCGTCCGTCCGTTAACACGATAACTTGAGTAAATTTTGAGGTATCTTGATGAAATTTGGTATGTAGGTTCCTGAGCACTCATCTCAGATCGCTATTTAAAATGAACGATATCGGACTATAACCACGCCCACTTTTTCGATATCGAAAATTTCGAAAAACCGTAAAAGTGCGATAATTCATTACAAAAGACAGATAAAGCGACGAAACTTGGTAGATGAGTTGAACTTATGACGCAAAATAGAAAATTAGTAAAATTTTGGACAATGGGCGTGGCACCGCCCACTTTTAAAAGAAGGTAATTTAAAACTTTTGCAAGCTGTAATTTGGCAGTCGTTGAAGATATCATGATGAAATTTGGCAGGAACGTTACTCTTATTACTATATGTACGCTTAATAAAAATTAGCAAAATCGGAGAAGGACCACGCCCACTTTAAAAAAAAAAATTTTTTTAAGTAAAATTTTAACAAAAAATTTAATATCTTTACAGTATATAAGTAAATTATGTCAAGATTCAACTCCAGTAATGATATGGTGCAACAAAATACAAAAATAAAAGAAAATTTAAAAATGGGCGTGGCTCCGCCCTTTTTGGTAAGGTAATTGGATTGTTTTATTGACGCGAAATATAACTTTAGAAAAAACTTTGTAAAATGGGTGTGACAGCTACTATATTAAGTAGAAGAAAATGAAAAAGTTCTGCAGGGCGAAATAAAAAACCCTTAAAATCTTGGCAGGTATTACATATATAAATAAATTAGCGGTATCCAACAGATGATGTTCTGGGTCACCCTGGTCCACATTTTGGTCGATATCTGGAAAACGCCTTCACATATACAACTACCACCACTCCCTTTTAAAACTCTCATTAATACCTTTAATTTGATACCCATATCGTACAAACTCATTCCAGGGTCACCCCTGGTCCACCTTTAGGGCGATATCTCGAAAAGGCGAACACCTATAAAACGAAGGCCCACTCGCTTTTAAAAATACTCCTTAACACTTTTCATTTGATACCCATATCGTACAAACAAATTCTAGGGTCACCCCTGGTCCACCTTTATTGCGATACCTCGAAAATGCGTCCACCTATAGAACTAAGGCCCACTCCCTCTTAAAATACTCATTAACTCCTTTCGTTTGATACCCATATTGCACAAACGAATTCTAGAGTCACCCCTGGCCCACCTTTATGGCGATATCCCGAAACGGCGTCCACCTATAGAACTAAGGCCCACTCCCTTTTAAAATACTCATTAACACCTTTCGTTTGATGCCCATATTGTGCCAACAAATTCTAGGGTCACCACTGGTCCACCTTTATGGCGATATCTCGAAACGGCGTCCACCTATGGAACTAAGGATTACTTCCTTTTAAAATGCTCATTAACACCTTTCATTTGATACCCATATCGTACAAACGCATTCTAGAGTCAACCCTGATCCACCTTTATGGCTATATCCCTAAATGGCGTCCACCTATAGAACTATGGCCCACTCCCTCATAAAATACTCTTTTCATTTGATACACATGTCATACAACCACATTCCAGGGTTACCCTAGGTTCATTTTGCTAAATGGTGATTTTCCCTTATTTTGCCCTGTAATAGTGGCCGTGATTCTGTATATTTCCTTCCCAGGCCTATTTAGTAGGACATCGGTTCTTTTCTTGTTGTAGTCTGGCCATATTAATTTGGTGATTCTACAGGTGTCCGTAGAGTACCAATTGCGGATTGCTATTTTCCTTAGATAGGTGGGAATGTCTCTTTGAACTGATGTGAGTGGTCGATGCATCGCGACTGCTTCCGTGATGTCTAACGATGCTTCTTCTTTTGCTATTTCATCCGCTTTTTCGTTGCCGTCAATGTTCCTGTGGCCGGGTACCCAGAGTGACAGCTGCCTGGTTGGCTGCTTCACGTAGCACCCTCTTACAGTTATCGACGGTTTATAGGATGTGTACGGTGATTCTAGCGCTTTGAGTGTCGCTTGGCTGTCGGGTATATAAATACCTCACCGTCTATCCGGTTCTGCAAAAGGTAGATGCAGGCCCTCTCTATTCCTTGCAGCTCTGCTTGGAAGATGCTGGCTGTGTTTGGAAGACGGATGGGGATTGCGACTTTTAGTTGGTTGGAGTAGACACCTGCACCGACGCCGCAGTCCATTTTGGACCCGCCACTGTAGAGTGAGGTGACCTCCTCCCTGCCAACTCTGTCGTCCGACCAATCCGTTCTAGAGGGCATCTGCACCTTGTAATTTCTGTCGAAAATCGGTGTTTTTGAGAGGTTATCTGTTGTCGAATCCACATCGGTGAGCCTTGTTAGGATGTCACTGTGGCCATAACCTTTTCCTTTCCAGCATTTAGAGTCCCTTAGTCTGATGGCTGCGCTGGTCGCTGTATATCTGAAGTGGAGGGTCAGTAGCAGCAGGTTAAGTATAACGTTTAGTGCATCCGTCGAGCACGATCTCAGTGCACCTCTTACCCCTACGCATGCTGCCCTTTGTATTTTGTATAGTTTATATACTCAGCTGAGCAGAGCTCACAGAGTATATTAACTTTGTTCGCATAACGGTAATCCGAATCGGTAAAAACTAATCGAGTTAGATATAGACTTCTATATATCAAAATGATCTGGGTGAAAAAAGAAATTCATTTAGCCATGTCCGTCCGCCTGTACACACGATAACTTGAGTAAGTTTTGAGGTATCTTGATGAAATTTGGTATGTATGTTCCCGGGCGCTCATCTCAGATCGCTATTTAAAATGAACGAAATCGGACTACAACCACGCCCACTTTTTCGATATCGAAAATTTCGAAAAACCGAAAAAGTGCGATAATTCATTACCAAAGACGGCTAAATCGATGAAACTGGTAGGCGCGTTGACCTTATGACGCAAAATAGAAAATTAGAAAAATTTTGGACAATGGGCGTGGCACCGCCCACTTTAAAAAGAAGGTAATTTAAAAGTTTTGCAAGCTGTAATTTGGCAGTCGTTGAAGATATCATGATGAAGTTTGGTAGGCACGTTACTCCTATTACCATATATGTGCTAAATAAAAATTTGCGAAATCGGATGAAGAACACGCCCATTTAAAAAAAAAAATTGTTTTTTAAAGTCAATATTTAACAAAAAATTTAATATCTAAAAGTAAATTATGTCAAGATTCGACTCCAGTAATGATATGGTGCAACAAAATACAAAGATAAAAGAAAATTTCAAAATGGGCGTAACTCCGCCCTTTTTCATTTAATTCGTCTAGAATACTTTTAATGCCATAAGTCGAACAAAAATTTACCAATCCTTGTGAAATTTGGTAGGGACATAGATTCTATGACGATAACTGTTTTCCGTGAAAATGGGCGAAATCGGTTGAAGCCACGCCCAGTTTTTATACACAGTCGACCGTCTGTCCTTCCGCTCGGCCGTTAACACGATAACTTGCGCAAAAAACGATATATGTTAACTAAACTTAGTTCACGTACTTATCTGAAGTTACTTTATCTTGGTATAAAATATGGCCGAAATCTGACTATGGCCACGCCCACTTTTCCGATATCGAAAATTAAGAAAAACGAAAAAAATGCCATAATTCTGTACCAAATATGAAAAAAGAGATGAAACATGGTAATTGGATTGGTTTATTGACGCAAAACATAACTTTAGATAAAACTTTGTAAAATGGGTGTGCTACCTACCATATTAAGTAGAAGAAAATTAAAAAGTTCTACAGGGCGAAATCAAAAGCCCTTGGAATCTTGGCAGGAATACTGTTCGTGGTATGACATATATAAATAAATTAGCGGTACCCGACTGAAGATGTTCTGGGTCACCCTGGTCCACATTTTGGTAGATATCTCGAAAACGCCCTCACATATACAACTAAGGGCTACTCCCTTTTAAAACCATCATTAATACTTTTAATTTGATACCCATATCGTACAAACACATTCTAGAGTCACCCCTGCTCCACCCTTATTGCGATATCACGAACTAATTGCGATATAGAGCTAAGGCTCACTACGTTTTAAATAATCATTAACACCTTTCATTTGATACACATGTCATACAAAAACATTCCAGGGTTACCCTGGGTTCATTTTGCTAAATGGTTATTTTCCCTTATTTTGTCTCCAAAGCTCTCAGTTGAGTATGTAATGTTCGGATACACCCGAACTTAGCCTTCCTTACTTGATTAGTGTTGTATTGCTTGTTCAGGGCAGGCCACCATGCTCTGGCTCCGTACGCCAGGATGGGCTTTATGACCGCCGTGTAGAGCCACATCATAAGTTTTGGCTTTAGCCAACAATTTCTGCTGACTATTCTCTTCCACAAGTAGTGTGCCATATACGCATTCTCTACTATTTTTTCGATATTGGTTTTCCAATTTAATTTGCTGTCTAGGTACTTAACTCTAGTAGAGAGCGAGAGTTCCGTTCCATCTGTTGAGGGTAGTCGAAAAGTTGATATTTTTATTCTGTTACTGAACAGTATCAGTTCTGTTTTGCTAGGGTTGATGTTGAGGCCGCACGATATTGCCCAGGTGTGCAGTCTGCATAGCGTGCTATGAAGGATGTCGCCTAGCGTGGAGGGAAAAGCCCACGAGACTGCAATGACCACATCGTCTGCGTATGCTACTACCTTAACACCATTCTTGTCGAGTTCGAGTAGTATCTCGTTCAGTGCAATGACCCAGAGTAGTGGCGAGAGGACCCCGCCCTGGGGTGTACCTCTACTCACTTTGCGGGTCATTGTCACTGAGCCCATATCCGCTTGTATGGTCCTGTTTTCCGGCATTGATTGAGTCCATCCACAGGTGTAGTTGTCAACTCCGGCCCTTTGCAGGGCTTCCACAATTATACCGGTTTCGATTTTGTTGAAGGCGCCTTCTATATCTAAGAAAACTGCTAGTGTGAATTGTTTGTAGTGTAGTGATCTTTCCACAAAACCCGTCAGCTCATGGAGGGCGGTGTCCGTAGGTCTACCCTTCATGTAGGCGTACTGTGCCTTTAACAGATTTGTTCCTGTTATTATTGATCTAATGTAGATATCCAGAAGCCTCTCAAAGACCTTGAGCATGAAGGATGTGAGGCTTATTGGCTTCTAGTCTTTGGCGTTTCCAGCTTTTTGGAATATAGCTCAGGGCGATACTCGCTCTGTATACCGTTTCCAGCCAGAGGATCATTGGATCACCTACTTTTTGTAGTATTACCGGGATAACGCCATTCAGGACGGGCGATTTGGATGGAATGGCCATTGATAGCAAACCTGATCTTTTCGCAGTTTATTATCCTGTCTAATAAGCCCTCTGAGGGCTGAAAGTCCCTGCAGAGATATTCCTTTACTGGTGCTAGATCGCATCCAGGGTAGTGAGTATTGATGAGTGTGCCCAGGGATTCCTCTGCTGAGTTTGTCCATATTCCTACCTCGCTTCTTACGAAGTGATTGCTGTGGTGTTCTTTGGACAGAATTTTACTCAGTCTGGAGGACTAGCGAGTGTTTTCTATTGAGGAGCAGAAGGATTGCCAGGATACAACCTTCGCTACCCTTATATATAGCTTTTTTATATGCTTTGAGAGCCTCCCTATATGGCTGAAACTCCTTGGTTGTAAGTCACGTACTATCGTTCTAATTTTCCTGAGGTCCCCGCTTCACCAGGGTGGGGACTTCATTTTACGAATACTAAATGGGGTGTACTTGTTGTAAGAGGTAGTTATTGCGAGCTCTACCTTGCCGACTAGCTCATCGAGCTTTTGAGGGCAGTTTATGTTTGGTACGCTTATTTCTGGCTGGCGTAGTTAGCCTTACAAATTTATACCATTTTGTTCTTCTTGGGTTTCTATAGCGGTGAGTCTGGCCAGATTTGATGTCGATTTTACAGTAGCACTTCCTAGGAATTTTTCTTAATTTTTTTGGCTGACGTATTCAGATTTGTTACAAAATAATTTATATATGTATATATATATATATATTTTTTTTTTTTTGTAATTAAGCAGCTACACTAGATTTTCCTACAATTCTCGTAGCACTTATTAGCTTTATTCACTATCTTCCGTCCGCCTGGTTTTCAAACTATTTGCTTAGCGATCTCCCTCCTCCTTTCACCTTCTCCTTCGTATTTTTTGCAAAAATGTTTAGCTTGTGGTGGGAGAGTGAAAACTGTACCCAAGCGGTTTCTCGCCCACCAAACGTATGCCTCGCACTTGTAATGATCTACGATTTCAGAATATTTTCATAATTAAAATTTATTAAGTTGTAACTGAAACACCTATGCTAGGATTCACCTTTCGAAAAAGGGGTTGGAAGGATTTTCTTGAATCTTTAGATTCGAAATCTACTAAAATTTTTGAATAATAGGGTATTTTAATAAAGTTTTTGAAGTGTCTCCTCCGTAGAGTATACAGCGCTCGCTGGTACCTGTTACGCCTAATCTGTCCCTGGCTTTTTTCCTCTTCTTTCCTTTGGAGGCCTGTGTACTGTGGTTGGTACCACCAGCCTCTTTAGGGTTGGAAGTTGGGCCCTGGGTGCTATGGTTGGTACCCATCTGGACCTTTTTTACTGTTGTTGGTAGATTGCGCCTTTGGTGTACTGTGGATGGTACTACCGCAGCGCTGGTAATCGTCTCCTGACTGAAGGCGAGAAGCGTCTCCTCTTCAGTCGCATATGGCAACGGGGCCCTGTGAGAAATAATGGCAGTAGTCGTTGTCCTTATCGTCGTCTCCATCTTCGTCAGCGTAACAACCGTTGTAAAGTCGTCCGTGTCGTTTCGTCCGAGTTTGTTTTTTTTTTTTTGGTTGATTATTTGCGTTTTGGTTCATATTGGTCCCACGAGTAAGCTGGAAAAGGTTGGTCACTCGTCCGCAGAGCCGGCACTTATATAACCTGGTAGAGATATTCCTCAGGCAGTCGTTTAAGCCCCCTCGCCAGCGACAAGGCGACCAGCATAGCGCACATCCCTTCAAAATCAGCTGTTCGCGAAACTGAACTTACTAAAAGAAACTTCTCCTTTTACAAATTTAGCGTCATAACAATGGAAAGTTTAGAAGATGTTTTTTTCGATTTAATGTTTCTAAACATTTGCCGCCTTCGAAGACAGTCCAGAAAATCACGCCGCAATCGTCGATGGGCAGTTCGTCCTGTAAACAGGGATCGGCTCGCAAATGGATATTTCCGAAAGGTATTTTTAACATCCAAATCCCATTATAGCACACTATTTGACTTGACGCGAATGACCCGTCCACTCTACGACCTGTTGTCAAATCTGCTGCGCCCATTCATGGATAGACCTAAGGGGCAAATCAGCTCAGAAGAACGACTTGTTTTAGATACGTGTGAAGTATTGTGTGTGAGCCTACTAGTATGACGCAATACACCGAGATCGCGGAAGACTTTCTAAAATTGTGGAATATGCCAAATTGCGTTGAGGCGATTGATGGCAAGCATAGTGCCATCACCTGCTCTAGAAACTCTGGCTATCTGTTCTTCAACTACAAAAAGTTGTATAGCATAGTTTTAATGGCGACCTGCGATGCAAAGTACACTTTTGCATCTGCCAGCATTGGCTATGGGAGCCAATCTGATGGAGGTAACTAACTGAATAATATTTGAAGATAATACAAGTTTATTTATTCCTCTTATATTTATGGGTGTTTTCCGACAAACTCCTTTTGGAAAGGACCTTATCAGCAACAGTTTGCCACTTCCACGTAGCGCTCCGTTATAGAGAGGGTCTGACGCAGATTTCCCATTCTTCTTTGTTGGCGATCAGCATTCCCGCTGAAAGAAAATTTAATGCGGCCATATCCTGGTTCATTTTTGCCTAAATTAAATCAGTTTTCATTTATCGGCTGTCAAGAGCCCGTCGAGTCATCGAAAACAGTTTCGGCATTTTAACTGCCCGTTGGCGTGTTCTTCGAAAAACGATAGACTTTTGTCTAGAAAGTTGTGAGAAAATAGCTTTAGCATATTTAGTTCTGCACAATTTTATTATGCTAAACGATCAGAAACGTTGGTATTGCCCTGAAAGCTACGGGGATAGGGGTGACACAGTGCAAGGGGCAGTAAATGGAGAGTAGCGCAATGACTTGGAGGATGTTGGACGTCAATTGCCATACATAAGCTCATATCGACGCAATGCAAGTGCGGAGGTATTTCGCTTAAGAGACAGACTAGCAAACTATTTTATAAATCAAGGAGCCGTTCTTTTTCAATAGTCGCTGAAATTCATTGTTGGCGGGATCAGATCAATGATATGTATGTAAGTTAATTAATAACATTTTTATTGCGAGATTTATATAATAATGTACTCTCATTTTTAATTAAGGTTTTCAATGGCCTCGAACTCCTGTTCATTTTAATAAGAACTACACATTGTGCCCTCCTAACCTTTTCAACAATGCAACAACTGTGTGTCTGCTCCCACCATACAACGACTTCATGCGGTTTTGTGACTTAAAATTGCGCAGTTCTATTACATATTGGGTATTCACATGAGACAGCTTATCAGGTTATCAGCTTATGCGATTAAGTTTTTGACACAGTTTACAAAAACAAAATACACTGGAGCGAAATATTTATAGCTCAGATAAGTTGATAAGCAGACTTACGTGAATACACCAGTAGTCTTTGAATACTAGGATTATTTGAACAAACGACTTGTGGAATAAGAGAAATAACCATAATTAAAAAGTTATACAATTTATTTTCCCACCTTGCCTTATTAAAGTGTATTTTTTCGATAACAATATTTATCGAAAACTTAAAAAAATATTAAAATTCAGTTTTTAATAAAACTAAGTTTACATGCTTTTAACATCTATACAGTGAACCAAGAAAAAAGTGGTACACTATGAAAATTGCAATTTTCTCCAGAATGACTGCTTTTTAAATAATTTCGATAGTTTTTGATCATAATATACGTAAAAATGCAATACAAATTCTGCAAACCAAAGTTAAGAACTCAACGAATTTTTATCACAATTTTTAAAAAATTTACTAAGAATTTTTATAACTTTTTTTTAGTATGCAGTTTTGTAGCCCATTTAATGTTGGTTTAACAAGATACTAATCTCAAGTCGCTAACTAAGTTACCGGATTTTTAGAAATTTTTTTTCTAAGCCTACCTCCGCATTTTTTCTATCAGCCCAATTCTGAATATTCCCATGGGAGTTCATCTCCCACAAATTTGTTTCTCCCAAAAATAAATTCTCCCAATTATAAACTCCCTGGGAGAAGATTTTTCTCAAAAGTTTTGGGAAGAAGGATTCGAAGTTCGAACCAGCTGTTTCGGGTAAATTTGACATTTCATTTACAAGTTTTTATTTACCGCGGGAAAGAGTTAATTTATCAAAAATTATAAAATCCTCAATTTACCTACAAATAAATAGGGGGACTCATGAAAGCATATAAACTTATAAGGTGTAAAATTATATCCATTTACACACGCTGTTATATGAACGCACCTAGTAATACTCTTGATAAACTTGATTGTTTATCAGCTGTATTATTGCCGAACAAAATTTTTTTGATTGTTATACAAATTAAAAAATGCCAAGATTAAGTGAAAAATCAAAACTAAAACGCATTTATATGTATTTAATTAGCGAGCTTTGCTCATATTGCTTTATACAATGGTTTTTGTAATTGATATTAGAGAAAAATTGTAAGTTTACAAACGGCGATGGTTACTAGGACATGTTTCTGAATTTCACTTCTTCATCAGCTAGCTTTTCGGGAGCTGAGCGTTGAACTCGAGTCTCCAACATTCATATCAGTGCAAGCCTTTTTTAGCCGCTACGCCATATGAATGTTCCGTTGTTCGCTGTACAATTGGTCTTTAAGAGTTGCCTTTTTTGTTTATATTCCTTTTGATCACCATGTAGGCACATACACTCTGTATGTAGTTTATTCCTAATGGTGTGGATATGATTTTTAGGCGTGCTTTTGAAAGCTTAGTAACATTTGTTCGGATTTTTACAGTATTTGTTTTTAATACTTCCGCTGTTACTATTATATCAATATGATCATATGTATTTAATTAGCGAGCTTTGCTCATATTGCTTTATACAATGGTTTTTGTAATTGATATTAGAGAAAAATTGTAAGTTTACAAACGGCGATGGTTACTAGGACATGTTTCTGAATTTCACTTCTTCATCAGCTAGCTTTTCGGGAGCTGAGCGTTGAACTCGAGTCTAGTAACCATCGCCGTTTGTAAACTTACAATTTTTCTCTAATATCAATTACAAAAACCATTGTATAAAGCAATATGAGCAAAGCTCGCTAATTAAATACATATGATCATATTGATATAATAGTAACAGCGGAAGTATTAAAAACAAATACTGTAAAAATCCGAACAAATGTTACTAAGCTTTCAAAAGCACGCCTAAAAATCATATCCACACCATTAGGAATAAACTACATACAGAGTGTATGTGCCTACATGGTGATCAAAAGGAATATAAACAAAAAAGGCAACTCTTAGAGACCAATTGTACAGCGAACAACGGAACATTCATATGGCGTAGCAGCTAAAAAAGGCTTGCACTGATATGAATGTTGGAGACTCGAGTTCAACGCTCAGCTCCCGAAAAGCTAGCTGATGAAGAAGTGAAATTCAGAAACATGTCCTAGTAACCATCGCCGTTTGTAAACTTACAATTTTTCTCTAATATCAATTACAAAAACCATTGTATAAAGCAATATGAGCAAAGCTCGCTAATTAAATACATATGATCATATTGATATAATAGTAACAGCGGAAGTATTAAAAACAACTACTGTAAAAATCCGAACAAATGTTACTAAGCTTTCAAAAGCACGCCTAAAAATCATATCCACACCATTAGGAATAAACTACATACAGAGTGTATGTGCCTACATGGTGATCAAAAGGAATATAAACAAAAAAGGCAACTCTTAGAGACCAATTGTACAGCGAACAACGGAACATTCATATGGCGTAGCAGCTAAAAAAGGCTTGCACTGATATGAATGTTGGAGACTCGAGTTCAACGCTCAGCTCCCGAAAAGCTAGCTGATGAAGAAGTGAAATTCAGAAACATGTCCTAGTAACCATCGCCGTTTGTAAACTTACAATTTTTCTCTAATATCAATTACTAAAACGCATTTATTTACTGATGTTGGAGATTTCTGATGAAAATGCCTGCTGTAATGTCTGCAAGGTTGCATTCCTTTGAGTTTACCGCGTTTACACAATGAAATGTGCGCGTAAATTTATACAAATTGTGTAAATGATTTTTCATACAAAATTTGACAGCTCGTTTACGCACTAGATAAATTTATACGTTTACACACTTTATAAGGCATTTATACGGTTACATGAATCCCCCTAATTATACAATTCGCGTCTGGTAGACTGCGCGTACCCGCAATAACGTAATACACTTGTAATATATTTTCTACGGTTTCTATCTTTTCTAGACCCAAACTCGTAAAATTTTAAACATTTTTTTGTGCGCGGCATTTTCCAAACAAAACTGTGTTACGGAATATATTCCCTTTTTGCTAAATGCAGTGATATTTCGCGGGGTGATCAGTTGTGGAAGTGGTTTTTGTTGTTGTTTTAGCAGTGCTTCGTCCCATCAAAGTCGAAGGGGCAAGAGGATAGTATTTTGGCAGGCTTGGTGACTTTATCGGGGACGCGTAGCATGTAATCGGCCGGCCAATTGCTTTGTAAGTGGTAATGAGCGTTTACTCCAAGTGCTTCCGGAAAGAGATTTGAGGATTTTATTACGGCTCTGGATTTTAGGAACCAATGCAGTTGCATGCTCCATATGCAATAGATCATGGTGGGCATTGAAATCGCCGGAATTTCTATACGACAACATAACCCTGCTAATACGCGTCCAAAAATGTCGAAAGAGGTGTCAAAAGACGCGTATTAATCTCGACAACAATAATCCGAAGCCGGAAAATAAAAATTTTATCTCTGTCCGAAGATATTTGCAGTTGAAGTTAGCGATTTTCATGTGGTTGTTGTAATGTTGCGTACCCACAAAAAAGGTAAAAGTCTAGTTGAGGGGTCGACTGTTAATACGCGTCAAAAAATATCGAGAGAAAAGTCAAAAGACGCGTATTAATCTCGAGAACAATAATCCGAAGGCGGAAAAGAAAAATTTTATCTGTCCAGAAATATTTGCAGTTGAAGTTAGCGATTTTCATGTGGTTGTTGTTGTGTTAGTACCCACAAAAATAATTGTGCATCACCGTGGCGGTAGCCATGGTTATACCACACACCCGGACTTGGAATGGCGTAGCCCAGTGTTATTTTTTATAAGCGCGGTCGAAGGCCGCCAAAGCAGAAAGGTGTTCTTCGCAAAAATACTATGGATCCCACCCCGGTTTCGGAGGTATCCGGGGGCCTTTTTTCGGTTTTTCGTTAATATCTTTTGAGCGAGGTAAAATTTTTATTTTCCGTCTTCAGATTATTAATACTGATGTCAAGACGCGTCGTTTGACACCTTTCTCGATATTTTTGGTAGCGTATTAGCAGACGACCCCTCAACTAGACTATTACTAAAAAAAGTGTGAACATAAGTGTTTTGCGCGGATATAGTTTTGGTCTTCAAACCGGTGTTGGACCCACCCTGGATAATTATTTATAAGCGCGGCCGAAGGCCGCCAATGCAGAAAGGTGTTCTGCGCAAAGATACTATGGATCCCACCCCCGGTTTCGGAGCGCTCCGGGCCATTTTTCGGTTTTTTGGAAATAACTTTTGACAGAAATAAAATTTTGAATTTCCGCTCTCGGATTCGTGGTCCTGGGATAAAAATGCGTTTTTTGACACCTCCCGATATTTTTGGTAGGGTTTTAGTAGTTGTGAGCTAAAGTAAAGAATTACCAAAAATACTATGGATACCACCCCCGGTTTCGCAGTTACCCGCGGGTTATTTTTCGGTTTTTCGTTAATATGTTTTGAAGGAGTTAAAATTTTTATTTTCCGGCTTCGGTTTATTAATACTGATGTCAAGACGCGTCGTTTGACAAAAAAAAAAAAAAAATGTAAGGCGCGATAACCTCCGAAGAGATCTAAGGCCGAGCTTCTCTTCCAATTTGCGTCGTGCTCCTCTTGATTTTTCCCTACAAATTGACCGGACGGGACCTACATGTTTTATGCCGACTCCGAACGGCATCTGCAAGGCAGATGAGTTTTCACTGAGAGCTTTTCATGGCAGAAATACAATCGGAGCGCTTGCCAGACACTGCCGAGGGACGACCCCGCTTAGAAAAATTTTCTTCTAATTGAAAAATCTTATTTCTAAAATTTTGATGTTGCTTTGCCCGGGAGTTGAACTCAGGGCATACGGTGTGATAGGCGGAGCACGCTACCATCACACCACGGTGGCCGCCGTCGTTTGACAACTCTCGCGATATTTTTGGACGCGTATTAGCTGATCCGTACTGAGTTGATCCGGATATAAACAGATCCTGCAAGCTGCCAGATTACTTTAGTGTTTTCCAAGCTGAAGAATGGGCCGTAAACAAAACAGTAGAAACACTGGAAGAGAATAGCTTAAACTGCAGACGTGTCAACTTTTATATTGACAGTCAAGCAGCAATTAAGGCAATAATCTCGCATAGCATAGCATCTAAATGCGTGTTAGAGTGTAAGCAGTCCCTGGAGGGAATCGGGACAGGGAGAAGCATACATCTGTATTGGGGCTGTAAAGTGTCGAATATTGTAGGTCCTACAACCTAGTCAATAATATTCATTCTCTAATACCACAAAATTATTTATTTTCATTGTTTCATTAGGAGACGCTGGATACCCATTAGAACCGTGGTTGATGACACCTCATAAGTCGCCAGCGGAAGGCTCAAATCAAATGAAATTCAATGAAGCGCTGAAAAACCGCTGGAGGTGTATCCTATGTGCACGAGAGCTTCACTATTCGCCGAAGAAAGATGCGCAAATAGTGAACGTTTGCAGTGTAAGTCGAATAATGTGTACCTGAGTGTGAGGTTTTAGATCCTTCGGACGCGGATGCAATTTCAACAATTTCATCGCAATACACGACTGTGACGCAAGCAACAAGAGCAAACATATGAAATAGTTTATAACTATTTAATTCAACAATGATGTGGTAGGGTGTTTTAACTCAACAGTAACATACTCACTGATAAATAACGATTCTTTTTTTATATTATAGAGTTTCGGCACGTGGATTGATAGTAGTGGAGATCAAACTTTTATCAAAATTGATGAATCGCCCATTACAACGCACATTTTGCCGAAAGTCAATGTAGTAGCGAAAAAGAAAACCATATGTTAGTATTAAAATCGGCAGAAAAATAAAAGGATATTAATATTTCACTCTCCTTCAAATTGTACTCATTCCTACAATACCACTAACATTTCGCATCATTATCAATTTGGCGATCAACAACACCAACAGCAACGGCGACGGCAACGTGGACGTGAACAGGCTAAAAGTCCAGGCGAACCGCATTGCTGCACCATCGTCAGAGGGATTCAAGGGGTTGTGTAGCGCAATATATAGCTTCTCCAACCCAATTGTCAACCTCACCTTCGAGCGGCGAATCCCGTTTCACTAACAGACGAGGCTCTGGCGACCCCAAGCTCCTCATGGAACTTGGGGGTGGGGAGGGAGGGATGGCCTGAAGGTTCAATGTGGCCATATAAATCGTTCCCGAGATGGTCGGGCTAGCACCTTAATGGTGCTGTGTTACCGGAGCGTATCGGATCTGTATCCGACAAAGGACCATCACATCGATAACACTCCCCAAAGCCTTCGGGGAGTAACCTAATCGCTACAACAACAACAACCATCGTCAGACTGCAGCTCATGCGGCCAGGCTTCAGTCACCACTGAGGATTAAGTTGTCTCCACTTTTAAGCCATCGAAAAAAGTTAATAATGACACTGATATAAATTCAGGTCAAATACCATCTATAGTATGTCGCCTGATTACACAAGAATAAAAACAAGCAAGTGTAGCGGTCGACGTGGATTCGGTACAAGATGTACTACTACCACAATGGCAAAATTAAAACCATTATGTAAAATTAGATACTGAATTGTCAATCTTTTATTTATTTTTTTTTTTAATTCATCGATATAGAGAGCACAAAACAAATTCGATCATATATATATATTTCAGTAATATTTACTAAATAATATTAAAATATAATAAACAAATAATTCACAGCAACAAAATTTTTTAAAAATAGTTGTGTATAAAATATTTCAAATTTCTTTTCAAAAACGCCCCATCTCAAAATTTGGGAATTTGATCGGAGAACATCCTAATTTAGAATTTGTTTCAAAGGGGCTCAGTATAAATTCAATATATTTTGACATGAGATAGGGCGTTTTTGAAATGAATTCGTCCTGTCTGAGAATGTCAAAATATATTGAATTTATACTCGGGGGCTTTTCGAAACAAATTCTAAATTAGGGTGTTCTTCGATAAAATTCTGTGGTGGGGCGTTTTTGAAAAGAATTTTGAAATGGGGTGAGATATACATACATATACATTCTATTATATTAGCAAAAATAAAAAGAACACAACAAATAATTCACAGGTAATTAAATTGCTCAGTCATGGAAAAGTGTGATGTAGAAAATAAAAGCAATAGTTCAGTTCTGATTTCTACATCACTTTCCATTTTTTCATTCTTAAGGCTATATAAAAAAATGCTTTTCTTGTAAAAAATTCCCTTACAACTAGATAAGACAAGAGCTTCTGGAAAATATTTTAGCTAAGTAAAGCGATGTTTAAAACGACGTTTTAAGGTGATAGAGAGCCCATGAATGAAAAAAATCAAAAGAAGTCCGTCGACACAAGTCACATCTTCAGTCGTAACAGCTCTTCCAAAACTGCATTCTGCCGCCGCATTTCCTCAATTTCCTGCATTTTAAGGCTCTCCATCGCCTCAAAATGTCGTTCTTCAACTTCTTTGTGCTCGAAAATACTGTTGACAGCTAGCGAAATATTTTCCAGAAGCTCTTTTTGAACTCCAAGCTCCGCTTCAAGAGCATCTGCAGCAGATCTAGTGGGCTTCCTCTTTCTTTTTGCCACATTTGAGGCACGAGTTGCCCGTGGAGGGGTGGTTGGTGGGCTGGATGGCAACTCTAAGTTGTCATCAGTCAGGACTTCCAAATACTTAATTGGAAATTCGGACTCGTCTTCAGCAATTTTTTTTGTCGAGTGGAGCCCTATTTTTTCGCCTCGACTCCTTCCACATCGTCCTTCAGGGATATGAGGCTATATATAGCTTCCTCTATATCCGAGAAGGCTTGCTGAGTGTTTGGACCAACACCTGTTGCTTTGCTCGCTTTAGTATTTGCCGCTGCTTTCTGTCGCACATATTTTTTTTTTGTCGATCCAAACCTAAATAGAATATAAAGCATTTTATTTATAAAGAAATTGTTAAATACATTTTTTATACTCTAATATTAACCTTTTTCCAATCGTTTATTTTTTTTCATTGGTTGCCCTGCGGCATTCAATTCAATTCTGCCTGTTTCCAGAAGCGAGCTACTTCTTCCTTGCCGCCTTTGTTGCAATTTCGGGCTATGTCCGGCCTACCCTCCATTAAAGTAACGAGTACTTTTATTTGTTGTTTATTTGTGGATTTCTTCAACCTTGAACACACAAAAAGGGTTTTTATTTAAGTAAATTGAAAAATTAAACGACAACGTTTTACAAGACGTTGCACCAACTAAATTTTATGAAAAATTGTCAAAGGTGGTATCAAAATAAGCGTCTCGACCTCTGTTTTAAGAATCCGAAAGCGGAAATCAAAAATTTTATTTCTGTCGAAAGTAATTTACCAAAAACCGTAAAATGACCCCGATAGTTTGTTTTGCACAGAACACCTTTCTGCGTTGGCGGCCTTCGGCCGCGATTTAAAAAAACCCTGGCGAAAAACAACAACCACATAAACCATTTGAACCGATTTTTTGCTTATATCTTTTGACAGAAATAAAAATTTATATTTTCGCATTCAGATTCTACAAACGGAGGTCGAGACTCGTCTTTTGATACCACCTTTGATATTTTTTGATAAAAATTAGGTCGTGCACCGGCTTGAAAAACGTTACCAATTAAACAAAAAACTTACGTTTTTTTATTTTCGTTAATTTGCTGCTTATTCGATGCTCTTTCGAGTGATGTTTCAAATTCTCTTATTTAAAATAACTACTAGAAAAGTAAATGATTTTTAATTTGTTAATAAAATAATGTAATGTTCTCCCTTCAAAATCTTTAGGGAATTAACTCCCAAAACGAGCAAATTTAAAATTTTTTATTGCGTTCGTGATGCCTACTTTTCTCCCAAAACACTTTTCCCCTTTTTCGAAGTTCGTTTGTGATAGCGGGAATGAGGAATGGGAAAAAACTCTCAAGAAATTTGTGTTCGTGATTGCGGGAATGGGAAAAGGGAAAAATGTCCCAAAAAATAAATGTTCAGAATTGGGCTGTATATAAAAAAATTTAGCCTATACTGTACAACTATTTTCTTGGTTCACTGTATACGATGTTAATATACAGTCTTAAAAATGTTAATGTAAATAGGCTCCTTCAAAAACAAAAAAAAAGTTACTGGAATTCCAAAATGTTTGCCTTTTCATATGACAAATGACAGATATTAGTAACATCCAATAACCATTTTTTTTTTTTTTTTTTTGATTGAACAGACCTAATGTACTGATTTTTCAAGAACAGTAAACTTTTAGGCCGTATTATGTACGGCGAAGTGGATGGTGAATGAATTTTCGAATGCATAAGCCAATAACACGCTATATAGGTCGCTTTGCTGTAATGAGAGTTGTTGACAGAAAAAAGGGAAAACCTTACTATTTAAAGTAAGATTCCTAAATAGTCGCTCTCTCCATTTAGAAGTATTCGAAAATGAAATCACCATTCACTTCACCGTGGATAATACTTTATAATATTTTATAATATTGGTTATTAAAAAAAAGTCATGTTATTTCTTAAATAAGGCACAACATGGACCCGGATACACCTAGAATGTGTTTTTATATTATGAGTATCAAATTGAAGCTGTTGATGTGTGCTATAATACAGAGTAAGTTTTACACCGCTGAGTGTCTACGGTCTCGAGATATAGGCCAAAACATGGACCCGGATACCCCTAGAATGTGTGTATATTATGGATATCAACTGAAAGCTGTTGCTGAGCTCTAAAGTTCATTGTGATATTCGATTTAGTCGCATCAACCTGGCAAAACTGATAAATATGCATGCGAAATAAAGACGAGAATTAATAATACCCACATACCTATTTACATACGTCCTATATTGCCTAAAATTTCGTATATAAATTTGCCTATATTAGTATTTACGATGCTTTTTTCCGGGAAGTATACCAGAGACGGACTGGGACTGGGATTAGGACTAGGACTGGGACTGAGACTGAGACTCGGAGTGGGACTGGGACTGAGACTCGGAATTGGACTGGAACAAAATACATACCACCCTCTGGGACTGGCAATAAGAGATGAAGAAGAATGATAAAAAATTGAGAGAAGAGAAAAGAGAGAAGGAGACTGAGAAAGAGATAGAATGAGATGAAGATGGAGATAGATGAAGCGAAAAAGACGGAAGGAGGAGTGAATAAAAAGATTAGGAAAAAGTGTAGAGGGGTAGGGCAGAGTTATACGGAAAAAGCTTATTAAAATGTATGCAGATAGACCAAATTTAGGGCAGAACAACGTCTGCCGGGTCTGCTAGTTTAAGTATAATAATGTGCAAGTCGGAAGTACCTCAGAATTTTTTCTGAATTTTCGGAATTTTTTTCATCGAAGGTGTTGAGAGTTTTCTCCGTACAACGCCTGACCAAAATTCTATTTTACATTATTATACTTAAATTGAATAAGCTACAAAATTGCATATCCAAAAATGTTCTAAACTTTGAGAAAAATTTTGATGACAATTTTTTAAAGTTTGATGAATTTTCCTGAATTTTATGCAAACTTCGAAATTTATTTATGTGGTTTGTGTTATAGAAATGAGTATATGTTTTAATGAAAATGGCTGACACTGTACATCGAATTCCACATATCGTTTTAAAATAAATTAATGTTAAGTAAAATAAGTCTCTACATTCTCGTATTGAATAAAACAAAGTACACAAATTTATAAATAAAATTAAATCAAACAAAGAACATGTAAGTATAATGAACCACAAATAAAACGAATAGTGGAAAACAGTAAAGCATGAAATCACGGGCAAGTAATTCGCCGCCGGAGTAATTTTACTTGAAATTCGCGAATTTTTAAGCCAATAAAGATTTTATTGGTATATTATAAATACCCTTTAACTATTTTGTAACTCGCTTTTTAATATTCTTCAAGCACGTAATGTGGTGAATTAACTGCAGTCTGTTTGGCATCTTCCAAATGCGTTCGATGTTGTTGTTGCTTTATAATTACATGTTCTTTGAATTGAAGTTCACTTCTTGTTTTAAAATAAATTTACAAATAAAGTTTTATTTTTTTATGGAATTGTATGATAATATTAAACTTTGTTATAAGTTTTCCAAACAACTGAAATTTTGAATTACATCAGTTTACAATAAAACGGGCAATGTATTTACATTCAATTGTTGCAAATATATATAAAAATAAATTACAAAAAATAAAAAGATTAAGATAAATGAAAAACTACAGCGAAAAGCATGGCCCGCATCGTGTTACGATTTGTATCAGAACCTATTCTTCACTCAATTTATAAACTATTTATACAAAGTATGATAAATTATAAATCCAACTAGTACGCGAAGTCTCTAGTTTAGATATCTCGTTATTCGAACTCACTATTTAGAGCTATTTTGATTAAATGTTTGAGAGAAAACTTGATTTCGATACGAATCGTAACACATGATACGGTCCCATTTTATACATTTCGTAATCCTGCATTTATTTACTATAGTTTGTAAGCATCGTACCTGCGAACTTTAAGTTTCCACGCATTCAATAAAAATCTGCAAAAAGAAAATAAATAAATGTATTAAAAACAATTAAGTTATTTGTGTCAATGTTAAATATTTGTGTTTTTAATTACTTACTTATAAATTGGGAATTTTCGAAAAATTAAGTAGGAGTTTTGGGATTTTTTAATTCTGTAGAGAAAAGATATACAAATTTACATTTAGTTATGCAGCAAATATAAATATTAAAAGCTTAGTATATTGTATAGATCTCCTTATTCCTCAGGATCTTAAGAGATGATACATAGAATTAGTGTAGAGGTGAAACATAGACACATATTTCAGTTATATCTGAGTATAATGCATATTAAAAATTAGTAGTACTAATTCTATGCGCAGCAATTTCAGAGATGTATTTAAAGTTTGCCTCTTAGCAGTCCATATAAAGTTTAAGCGTAAACGTATACGCGTGTAAGAAAAACACGGCTAATATTAATAATTGTTTCAGAAAAAAACAACGCGTTTTTATAAACTACAATTAATATTTTTTTTTCTAAAGAAATTTATTAGAAACATGAAAGAAAATCTACTTCAAGGCTCGGTTTTTGAGTGCGGCCTTAAACTACAGTTAAAGTTAACTAGAGTTTTGCCTTGCCACTTTGTCAGTTTCCATAAAATTTTACTGCTCATCTTAGTTTAAGCGGCCAAAGTAGCAGGGTCAAACTCTAGTTAAATTTAACTCTAGTTTTAACTCGCACTGAAAAACCGGCCCAAGTCGATTTGTTGTTCGTACGATTTTAAAAAATGTAAGCCAGAATGTTTCGAAAAAGTCATGAAGACCTTGTGTTGTATAATATTCGTCTGGTCAAAGATCTCTAAAAAAAATTTTAAGAATAATATTTCCTCTGGGAAAAACTATTGCCATGAAATCTTCCAAAATTCATTGAAGGCTACCATCACTGGCAACTCTGCTTACGATTAAACTTCTGTTCTTGTAGGAATATATTTTTAATCTGAAGCTCTGATCAGCGAAAAAGAGGACCAGACGATGAACGAAATTAACACTCATTGTAAACTTTAGCAAGTAGCGCAACTAACAGCTGATCGCTCAAAATTTGCACATACACACAAACATCACTAATGACCATATTACGGAAATCTTAGGTAAATTGAAGTTACATTTTTAAACAGACATAAAATGTTATAATTTGGGAATATATAGCATCTAGAATACCTTAATTGCAGTAATTGAAAGAAAACGTTTGCTTATACTCAAGTATTTAATTATTTTTTCTAAAGTTATCTGTAATATTGATGCAATGATTGAAGTTATATTAATCCAATGCAACTCTGCTCTTCCTACTGTTCATTCCACTCCATTCGAGTGTCTCTTTCACTGAATTCTATTCGCAACATAACCTCAATTGAAGCTGCCAAACTATATAGTGAACAATGTTAACACTTGTTCATGTTGAATCAACCCGAATTTTTTAGAAATTTTTGATATAATTCGGAAATAAATAAATTATCAAAGTAAATATTAAATTTTTTTTGTTTGAGGAAAAACATAAATATGTATGTGTGTAATAGAGCAATTTAACATTTTTTATTGTGTTAAAACGTCAATAATGTCAGAAAAGGTGTTTTTATCATGGGAGTCATGATTCAATTACTAGAGGTATTCAATGATGAGAGAGCTTTGACACCCCCAAATTTAAAAATCTGGACGGGTTGCTTTTACGTTCAGCGAAAATTTTAGTAGAAAAGTACCTGTTGTAGTATATCAGTGTAGGGTTCTTATTATCTTTATTTAACTTTGTATTTTAGTTACTTTGAATTTTTTTAATTTTTAAATGTATTATCAATATTTTAAATTTCAATATTGATTTTCAATTTTCAAAAATTTTCATGGTTGTGAAAAATAAAAAATATTGACGTATACTTTTAGGCGAATTAATAAAATATATTATAAAGTTTAAAACGAGGTTTCAATCTCCACACTGGCGATCTTGCTTTAGTGATAAAGTGAACTTTTGTGAAAATTTAAAAAAAAAAGACAAATATGTGCGAATTGTAATAAAATCAGATCAAATTTAAGTCATCATAAAGATGCTGATACTGGAATTTATGTTCCAAAAGATCTTCAAAATTGTAAATTTGCATTCGTTCGAGTCATTAATAAACATTCATTACAACAACCATATGAAGGACCTTACAAAATTGTGGAAAAAGACCAAAAATGTTTTAAACTTGAAAGAGATAATAATATTAAAACTATTCCTATTGATAGATTAAAACCGGCAATAATTGAGACAACAGACACAAACAACACCAAGAATTTACATAAAAAGAGAGTTACATTCAATTTGTTTAATGATAAATTTTCTTGAAGGGGGAGTAATGTAGGGTTCTTATTATCTTTATTTAACTTTGTATTTTAGTTACTTTGAATTTTTTAATTTTTAAATGTATTATCAATATTTTAAATTTCAATATTGATTTTCAATTTTCAAAAATTTTCATGGTTGTGAAAAATAAAAAATATTGACGTATACTTTTAGGCGAATTAATAAAATATATTATAAAGTTTAAAACGTGGTTTCAATCTCCACACTGGAAATTTGTAAATGCCAGCAGGTTTTGGGGGAAAGAATTAATTTTCTACTAAATATTTCATGAATTGGTAATGTTAAGTTGGTTTAGTCATTCTTTCAGAATTTGTTTACGTCAGAATTTAGTTCACAACTACACCATCTCAAAACTCCCTATCTAAGCATAAGTTCAAAGCATTTTGACATAAGAGGAAGTTAATGAAAAGCACTCTGAGATAAGGCGTTCTTCAACCTAATTCTGATATAAGGCGTTTTTGTGAAAAATCCTGAAATGGAATTTGGGATAGGATGATTTCCAACTGGCATAAATAAATAAAACGATTCCACAAATTCTTCTGGAGACGTATGTTCCGAACATAAGGAATGAATAAATTAACATGCTCAATGAGTACATGTCGTTATGGCATCTCCATTATTTACTAATGACATTTATACGTAAATCGATTTACTAGTCGAGTTTTTGACGTTGATCAATGAATTTCAAATTCGTTTAGGGTTCATATGTTCATAGGTTTACGGTAGTGCACGATTCCTTGGTGTCCGTACTTTTCATAAAATAACCTATGTCAGCCACACTAATAGGTCACGGCATAGTTAATAAATTCGCCATAAAAGTAAAAAAATGTTCTAAGGAATTATGCAGTTCAGTACTTATCGGGTATTTGTAAACTGATTGCTTCCTATTTCTACAACTAATATTTTTCGAAAAATCGCAAAGAAAGAACACATTTAACGGATGTTCTTTCGATTTGGAAGCAAAATGGCTGCAATTGTCAAAAAATTTGTCAGGTGTATAAGTTCACATCTAACTATAAAAATAATTCATTGATTATAATTTTTTTTTTTTTTGTTACGTGGAAGGAGGAAATGCTTTATGCACTAACCGGGTTGTTAAGCCTCGGTGCTACCCTCTCTGTAGCATCGAGCCTCTCCGAGTGTAAGACTCCCTTTCTTTTCCTTTATGGGCTACCCACTAAAACCTAACCTCCCACGGCCAGCGCATTTTCCGCCCCTGGGACCGCGTTTAGCATAACTTCGGGTACGGAAGCGCGCTACTGAGCTCTCTGGCTACTCTCACGTTATTGGGCTAAGCAACCATTTTGCCGTTCAGCGAGGAGAATATTCCTTGCATATCTGCTGACCACGTCCCATCTGCCAATTCCGCAGGTCATTTTATGGATGACACTACCCGGGGATAGGTCTCCTAGTGTTACTTCCACTCTTCTTCGTTGCTGTGCGAAGTGATCGCATTCGAAAAAGGTGTGGCGTACGTCGTCTATGAGCCCACAGTATAAGAAATTCGGAATTTCAACCTTGCCCATCCTTTGGAGGTATTCCCGGAAGTAGCCGTGGCCACTTAAAAACTGTGTCAGGTAGAAGTCGACCTCTCCATGTGGTCGTTCTAATCGTGGCTCCAGATCGGGAATCAGTTCCCTGTTCCACTTGCCTGAAGTACTGCAGCTCCATTGCTGTTGCCAGCGTCGGATAGAATCTTTTCGCACCTGCGCGGCAGCAACATCTCTGCAAACTCCTCCTCGGCAATTCGTAGCGCCACTCTGCGTTGGACAGAAGTAATAGCTGCTCGGTACTTTCGGAATTTCATTGCATCCGCCCAAATTTCTGCACCGCCTGTGTTTGCCAGTAATCGACTTAAGTATCCTATGGTCTGTGCAGTTTTCTCGGAGGTTCCTTGAAAGTGTTCCGAGAAGGTTAGCTTGCTATCTAGTCTCACCCCAAGGTATTTCGTGGAGCTGCGTGTTTGTACTTGTTGTGCCCCCATCATATTCATAATGGTTGGAATTCGTCTCTTCGTGAGGATTACGATTTCAGTTTTCGCTGTCGCGAGCTGAAGTCCATGGTCACTCATCTATCTATTTACACTGCGCATTACTTGGTTTAATTTAAGCTGCGCCAGCTTGCAGTTCCGTGCTGTAATTACGACAGCCTCGTCGTCTGCGAAAGCGAGAAGAAAAGCAATTTCTGGCATGTGCAAACGAAGGAGGCTGTCATACGAAGCATTCCAGATGTCGGGACCTAACACCGATCCCTGGCCTGCTCCGCCTGTTATCCTCACCTTTCTCTGACTTTGATTTGTTTCGTACGTGAGTCAGCGATCTTTTAGGTAGTCCCTTAATATGGCTAGTAGATAAGGAGGTACCTTAAAAGAGTGTTTCAGCGCATCGAGCATGTTGTCCCACCTGACGGAATTGAAGGCATTTTTCACGTCCAGCGTGACCAGTGAGAAAACCGGCCTAGCTTGGTGGCACGCGGTTTCGGCTTTCCTTACCGCATTTATAACCTCGGGTATGGCATCTACTGTGGAGTGACCTTTCCGCAACCCATGCTGCCGATGGGACAGACCACCTCCATCTTCAATGGCTACTATCATCCGTTGTTTAAGGAGGTTTTCCATCATTTTCCCGGCCGTGTCGAGCATCCATAATGGTCGAAAAGACGACGGGGAGTTCAGGTCTCCCTTGCCTTTCGGGATTAGCACGAGGTGCGCTGTTTTGCACCTTGTAGGAAAGATCCTGGCTTCCAGGCATTTGTTATACATATGCAGCAGCAACCCAGGACTGCTCTTATCAGCCAGTCTCATTGCTTCAGCTGGTATCCCATCCGGCCCTGGCGCTTTACCGGGCATCATTCTGTGTAGGGCCGCTTTTAGATCACCTTCACTGAACAGCTGCACGTCGTGGTTTTCGTGGGTGACGTGGTCACCCTCTCTGCTTGTGCGAGTGAGGAACAGGGCATCTACTATACTTCGCTTCTTTCCCTCATCCATCGTTTGGTTCGGTGGGCGGAATTTCCCCATTACTATTTTATACCCTTGTCCCCAAGGATCCCGATCATCTTCTTTGCAAAGCTTTTTTTTCCAGCTATCAAGTTTGCCTTGCTTTATGGCGGCACAGAGAACCTTTTTTGCTCTTTTTTATGCCTCCGCATGCTCTAGCGCGCCAGGCCTGCTGCGTGCGCGGGTTCCCAACCTTCGCTTTCTGTGCCATACCCTGCGTAGTTCGGCGATTTCGCTACTCCACCAGTGCACTTGTTTTTTACCTCTCCTAGGCCCTTTTCGTGGCATTGAGGTCATGCATGCGTGGTTCAGGCAACGCATGGTGGCTTCTACCGTAGCATCCGCCGCCTCGGCACTGTCGACTATCTGTCGGGCGCTCGCTTGTACAGCAGCGGAGAACTTTGCAGCGTCAACCTTAGAGGCGTTCTATTTTGTTTTCATATGGGGCGGTCTCCCTGTCCGACTTGGCCCTGAGTCATTAAAATGGAAGGTGATGTAGTTATGGTCACTACCCGTGAGATCCTCCATCACCCTCCATCCAGCCGCCGTAATAGTGGGCTCACCAACCCCACACACTGGCCAGTTGAGTCATGAACTAGGGCATTCTATACCAGCAAGGCAGTATAGTAACACGATTAGGTACACGATGAGGGAAATGATAAGCATATTACCCGAGTTCAATCCAGTTAAGGGTTATTTAACAGCAAAGCAGTTTATCGCAAAAATTGAAAAATTGCGTGCGATATATCAGTGGACAGAGGACGAAACATTATGTGCAACACAGCCAAAACTAAAGGGTGACGCAGCTGATTGGGCAGATTCTCAACCCCTTTTCAGTTCATGGCGACTTTTTGTTGAATCATTGACTAATGATTTTCCAAGTGTAGTCAGCGTAGCGGATGTACACCGTGAAATGGACAGACGCAAAAGAAAACAAGGTGAATTGATGAAAGCAAAGATTGATCGAAGAGTAAAGTGGGCGCAAACTTCGGTGGAAAGCAGCGGAGCGTAACAAAATTCTAGTAGGTCACTTCCACCACACCACAAACTTTAACACAAGTTTTAACATAATTTAAGCACACAAAACACACTGATTGTAGTTTTTGAGTATAAAAATGTAAATATTGAACAGATTAGCTGAATAAAAAGTGTACAAATAATTGTTAAATAACAAATACAGACAGTGGTAGTTTAACAAATTCTGCTGTGGTAAGTGGTGAATGTGACCTACTAGAGTTTTGTGAAGTTGCTTTATACTATTTTTCATCCCTGCAACATCTTTACTCTTCGATCAGTCTTTGATGAAAGACTATTATTACTTCATGCTTAATATGGGTCGTAGAGCAGAAATGCAGCAAGCATCAATTAATTCGTATATGATTGGGGGGCTCAACGATCCGCATTTGTAGTGAACGTTGTTAGCCATACAATTTAAGACATTCTGTTGAAAGCAATTGAAAGTTTATCAGCAACGTCCGTTGGAGTTAAACCAGCATTCAACATGCATCAACAGCATCAACAGAAGGAAATCGAAACAAGTACAGGACAGGTGAGAAAGTCCATTAGGTGTGTTAATTGCAACGAAACTGGACATTTAGCAGCGAAGTGTCCTCAACCATCACGTAAACCCAGATGTAGCAAATGTAATACGATTAGGCACGAGACAAAGTCGTGCAACGTAGCTAATAATACCGTGGCAAATTTGGTTGCGCCATGCCATGGGACAAGGTAGTGTCAGCATTTGTAAATACCGGTAGCGACTATTCACTGGTGTCACGAGCGAGATTCCTAGTGAAGTAGAACGTCAGCACGAAACTCATCAGTTCACAGGCTTCGGAGGTGGAGTCGTCGAGACAAAGGTAAAGGTAAAAGTAAATGCAATGGTTGACGATCGCTTAGTAGAATTGTCGTGGATGGTGGCTAAAACTCCAAGAGTTTGACTTCAAGTGTATGCATTGGGCAGGGGCGCAAATAGCTAAGCAGACCGCCAGTACAACCAGAAAAGGTGGTGACTACAGTCGCAGAGAGGGTGATGACAGTTACACCAGTTGATGAAAGTCCTGATTGGTTATACGCAGTGCAAATTCAGGACGACAAAGTGCGAAAGATTGCGGATGTATCGTGGAGTGGTCGTCCACCGGACAACGATGAGGAAAAGCAGATACAGACAATAATTTGCAAGAGGGGCAAGTATATCGACGCGTAAACCAGAAGTTGAAATTGGTAATTCAGCAGGCAATGAGGTGGCGTATTACGAAAGCGTGCCACGATGACGTTGGGCATTTTGCACTTGAGAAACCAATGGAACGAATCGAGAAACATTTCTGGTTTCCTCGGATTCGAAGGTATGCAAAAACTTATATTAATGCGTGCGAAGAATGTTGTCTCTTTAAGGTAAAGGGAGGCAAACCGGAGGATCAACTACATCTTGGTGAGGTCTTGCATATTCCGTTCCGTAGCATCCACATCGATCATTTGGGTCCGTTCCCCAAGATCAAGCGGGGTAATCTTCATGTTCTGGTGATCGTGTGTAGCTTCAGGAAATACATCCTTTTGAAAACAACGCGTAATACCAAATCCGAACCAGTAGTGAAAGCTTTGGAAGATGCAATGGCAATTTTTGGACAACCGTTGCGTATTGTGTCCGACCGGGGCAAAGCATTCACATCCAAGATTTTTCAAGACTTCGTTACCAAATATAGTATTTAACATGCGAAAACTGCTGTGAGAACCCCGCGGGCCAATGGACAGGCAGAGCGGGTCAACAAGACGATACTTAGTGCAATCAAATGCAATACCACGACAGAGAAGGATTGGGACTTACCTTACCTACTATTAAATGGTCGGTGAACTCTCAATGTCATAGCATAACTAAGTTTTGTCCAGATGAACTTATTTTCAACTTCAACCCGAGAGATGTTTCCCAGAATCGGGTGATACAAGCAATACATGACAACATTGAATGTAATGACATCAGTGTAGAAGGAAAACGTTCGGAAGCATTAGTAAACATCAAAAAAGAGCGTAATCGTTGGAAAGAGGGGTACGATGAGAAACATTCAAAATCGCGTGGTTACAATGTGGGAGATTTGGTGTATCTTGACTACGTACCCACAGCAACGGGTGTGTCCCACAAGCCTGATCCATCATTCAAGGGTATTTATGTCATAACGAAGGTTTTGAACTCTAACCGATATGTGGTGTTGATTTGCAAGATAATACAGTAAGTCAGCGAAAATATTGCAACGTGGTGAGCAGCGATCATATGAGGCCGTTGCGCATTCTTGGTCCTGAACATTATTGACGAAGGTGACCTGGCATCGTCCGAGACGGACGAGGGGTTAGGAGAGGCCGAGCTGTCAAGTGCGAGTTAGTCAGTGGTGTTATTTCGTAGCGAGCGGACGTGCAAACCATACCGGCGAGTGTATGCCGTATTAATTAAATCATACTTTTTATATTCATTCATGTACTATTTTTTAATTACTTTTATAATTTATATTCAATAAATACACATTCAATTATATGTAACAATCAACATTAAATCGTTATCGAGTCATCCTTGACATTTTCAATAAAACCGTTTAACTTAAAAAATTTTTTTAATTATTTTATTTTCAAGTTTTAAGTCTTTATTTAATTGCCTATTATTTATCATTATATTTAGTTCATTTAGTGACTCATTATTACACGGACTCTTTCCTGGCAATTTGCTACAATCTAAGGCCTCAATATATAATCCTTCCAAAGACTTTACTCGACTCTGCGTCACGTATGATTGTCCCTCCTCGAACTCCAAAATATTTAATGTCACTTCTACCGGACTATATGTAATATTTGTTCCAAATATGATCCAAATCGGACATCATAAGTCGCTTTCTATTCACGTATGTATTATGTGTTCCAAATATGAAAAAAATCGGACCACAAATACAATTTTTTTGAATATCTCGACCTTTGCGACCTAGCGGCGATTTTTTTACAGACCGTTTTCTATTCACGTATGTATTATGTGTTCCAAATATGACCCAAATCGCACCACAAATACGATTTTTTTGAATATCTCGATCGTTGCGCCACCGAGCGGCGATTTTTTTCCTAGGTCTCTTTCTATTCTTGTATGTATTATGTGTTCCAAATATGAGCCAAATCGGACCACAAATACGATTTTTTTCATAGGTCGCTTTCTATTCATGTATGTATTATGTGTTCCAAATATGAAAAAATCGGACCACAAATACGATTTTTTAAAATATTTCGATCCATGCGCCACCTATCGGAGTTTTTTCTTATTATTGCATTGTCATCGGGTTCTGAACTATATTCCAAGTTTGATGCTTGTAGCTTATCGGGAATTTACTTAAATTTCAATTATAAAATTCGTGCCAGCCAGCCAGCTAACCAGCCAGCCTGTCAAGTAAAGCTAAATAAAACCGTTAAAAATTGCAAAGTTTACATACGGCGACGGTTACTAGGACATGCTTTTGAATTTTACTTCTTCATCAGCTAGCTTCTCGGGAGCTGAGTATTGAATTCGAAATCCCCAACATTCATACTTTATACTAGTGTAAAGGCAGATGCCTTTAACCACTCAGGGATATGAATGCCCCGCTGCTCGCTCTCCATAGGGGATTTGCATCCAAGGGGTATTTTCGGTTGTATTCAAACGAAGCCTTCACGATACCGGGCCGCTTCGGAAAGTAACAATAGCCTTACCACAGTCTGGGACACGGACGGTTTTCCCCCTTTATTTAATATTAGACCGCTTAGCCCGCCATGTCGGGCAAGTGGTCGTACGACCAACATAAACAACTCAAGATCTTATTTCGATAAGGAGGATGAGAGACGAAGAACCGAATCGCAAGCCAAGGAAAACAAAAGAGATGCGTCGGACTCAGGGAGCGAAAGTATTGAAAATTCAACGAGCTCCGTGATGGAAAAGCATACGAATCCAAACAGAAAAGTAGAGCGAAGAAAGGGTACGGATCAGAAGGAGTAAGCTTCCTAGCAGAACCGTGCACAGCTTGGGAGCAATGGTTGACCCAATATAAGTGGAGAGTGAGCGCTTGGTGTGGGCCCGTGAGGCAGTAGAAGGAAGTTCAGGAGATTTGTTGCGGATAACCCTTGGTACTGCAACCGGCATGAGGAGGAACAAACCTCGAGCGGCAGGAAGAAGAGGAAAAGTTCGACTGAAGGCGACAATACTGCTTTCAAGAAGCAGACAGGACCTTCTCCCAGAGCCGCGGGGCATTCGCCTAGACGCGAAAAGTAGGTTTAAAGCTGTAAGATAGATGGAGATCAATAGCGAAGTAGCAACTACCTCGAAAGCAATATCCTCGAAAGCGGCAAGTCCGAGAGGACGTGAAAAGTGGCAATTTGCCAACAGCCGATGTTAAAGGAAAAGATAAGCCAAAGGGAGGTAACGCTAAGACTCCGGATTTCTCAGTGGGCCACCAGGAGGCAACACGAAACAGAGAAATGTAGAATATAAATTTTATGGGTTGAAAGGTAAGAAAGGGTAAAAAGTAGATTTATTTATTGAAACCAAATTTATCGACTATAGTTAAGTTTTATTTATCCTGCATCACGTTTAAGTTTAGGCAACATTTATTTTTTATTTTTATTTACCTTGGGGATAAAGCTTATTTGTAGCATAAACATACCTAAAAAAAACCGTATTAAAAGACGCATTATGTACTATATTTTCCTCATTCCAAGGTTTATCTATCAGGAGTGAGACCAGTAGACTTATGCTATAGAACAACTCAGTTCACTTGGCAAATACAAGAACTTTTCTAAGACCTAGCTTAATCGCAGCCTCGAAGTCTGGCAACTCTACCGCCCCTAGTAGCTGGAGCTTTGACCTAGCGGGCGCAGGATACTAACACAGAACGTTATCAACCGTTTATTTTTGCAGCTCACACTTTCCTATATTGTAGCCCAATATCTCTTTCGAAGCTCAGGCCTGCAGGCGGTATTGGAGAATTGCACGCAATGCTGCTGTCAGGGTAGTTTTTAGCGCTCCAGTTATTCTAATCATTGATAATCTGCATACTCCCTCTAGTTTTTTGGTATATTTTCTTTTTGTGGGCCTGTCCACCATACAAGGATCCCATAGTAAAGTATGTGCTTGAAAGTAGCCGTGAAAAGCCAATGAGAGAGTTTGGGCGGTTGGCCTCACTTGCAAAATGTTGATGAATTTCGATTCTGAAATTTTAGCAACGCTTGTTTTTAACAGCTTTTCCTCCTCCCCACTCTGAATTCGACGGTTGCTGTATTGCTGTCATTACGTTGTAAGTTGCAGGCACCATGTTGCCTGTTGCAACTACCGAAGTGAATGCTGCTTGATCTGTAGTATAAGTTGCTGGTAATGTACCATATGATACTGGCACAATGTTGCTGTTGGTGTGTATGACATTTCGCTACATGTTGCGCCGGATTTTGCTTGCGCATAGCTAGATGTTGCGCCGGAGTTTGGTTGTGCATCGCTGCATGTTGCGCCGGAGTTTTTGGGTGCTCCGCTACTTATTTGCGTTTTTTGTATTTGATCCAACTGCGCTGTTGTTATTTGAATTACCGCCTCTGCCATGCTGGTTGCTATATCACGCAATTCTTAAAATTGATTCTGCCAATTCGTCTCGTTGTTTTGCACATCATAGACTTCTTCCTCGTCTAATTCATCTGCCTCGTAAACTTCTATCAGCCTCGTAAACTTCTATCAGCCTAGCAACTTCGCGTTTCTTGTTGCCAGAAACTGATAATCCTTGATTGACGATTTAGCTGATCCACCTTGAGTATTGAAAATTTAATTTTACTTGTCATTATTACGCAATGATTCTGCACAATTGCAGCTTCGTTTTCGTTTTTAATGACCGAAGCAAATATGAAATATCACCTTACTTGTTGCTTGCTGAAATCTTTCTTTTTCTTTAACTCGCAATTATTGACCTCTTTTTTTCGCCACGATGATTCGTGCTCAAAAAAATTACCAACGTTGCTCGGTTGTGTTGTGAACTCACTCCTCAATTCCCAACACAAAGCATTCACATACATACAGTGGTGAGTGGTGAATGTGACCTACTAGAGGTTTTGTGAAGGTTGCTTCACACTATTTTTTGCGCCTGCAAAACATCTTTATTCTTTCAAAAATCTTTGGTTTGGTGGTGGTTTTATTTTTTTTTACTTACAGGCACCAATGCGACTATCTGTTCGTATGCTAGCGGAATTGCTCTGCCGCTGCACAATTGGTTTTATTGTTGCTGATATTTCTATGAAAAAATATACTTGCAACGGCTGGTTCAATTTTAAAATTTGCGTGGTTTGTTGCTGCTTCTGCAATTTCACGTTGATTCTTGTGAAATTTGTTCGTGATCCCACTTCTGATTGTTGTCAAGGATGACTTGATACCGATTTAATGTTGATTGTTACATATAATTGAATGTGTATTTATTGAATATAAATTATAAAAGCAATTAAAATATAGTATATGAATGAATATAAAAATTATGATTTAATTAATAAGGCATACACTCGCCGGTATGGTTTTCACGTCCACTCGCTACGAAACAACACCACTGACAAACTCGCACTTGACAAAAACAATACTTACATGAAGTAATAATAATACTAAAAGCTGGAAAATAATTAGGGAGGTCCTAGGTACTAGTCATGACGCTCCTCATCAATCTAGGGCGTTCATGAGACAATTAAATAAAAGCGCTGGGCGCATGAAATTTCTATTTACAGTCATATATAAGAAAAACTCAACCTTAATAAGGTTATGCTACGCCTCACATTTTTAAAAATATCACGCTCCCAACGCTTTTATTTAATTGTCTGATCAACGCCCTAGATTGATTGGGAGTGTGATGACTAGTACCTAGGACCTACCTAATTATTTTCCAGCTTTGAATAGTATTATTACCTCATGTAAGTATTGTTTTCAATAAAACCGTTTAACTAAAATTTTTTTTTATTATTTTATTCTCTAATATCAATAACAAAAACAATTGTATGAAGCAAAATGAGCATGTCTCGCTAATTAAATAGAAAAAAACTTTAACGATAATAAATAATTATTACCGCAAAGTAAAACACAATAAGGGAGTTAAGAATCTTGTGTGTTTAATAATGTGCCTAACATCACAAATTTGCAAACTACGTCCCATGTGCAGTATTTGTCAGCTGCTGCAACCCCAAATAATATCGGACCATTTACTGCAAACAGTTATGTGCACTCCGCTACGTCGCCAATCGCGAGCGGCGCTGCTACTCTGCCAGCCGAGAACGCTGGCATAATTTCATCGCTGCCGACGTACACTATCACTGCTGCCGCTGCGCCAACATATTTAACCACAAGTCAATTGCACTCTACACAGAGTCACTTTAGCATGCCATGTACATCATCGTCGATATATACACCCACGCTATCTAATAATATTAATCAGTATATGCAAACGTCTATGCCACTGAATGACTTGAACAACCTCTCTCTTTTGACAAATTCCGTAAGATTTCTGCGAAAATTACAAGGTTTGCCCGATTTTAGTGGCGAGCCAGAAGACTGGCCAATTTTTTATGCAAATTATGTCCAGTCCACATCGGTGTATAACTACACCAATTTATAAAACTATCAGCGGTTGCAGAAAGCTGTTAAAGGAGAAGCTCGCGAGGTAATTAAATCACTTTTAATTCACCCTGATAACGTTGCCGCTGCAATCGAGCAGCTACGCTTTCGTTTCAGTCGCCCTGAACAATTAATTCAGAGCCAGCTATGGCAAGCGAGGGATTTGCCAATAATGCTTTGTCGAAGTTAGTGCCATTTGCTACCAAAGTGAAAAACTTAGCAACGTTTCTGCAATCAGTGAATGGCCAACAATACTTAGCAAATCCTACGCTATTGGAGGAATTTGTGAGGGGTGGGTGTTCCCCGCGTTGGGCTGACAAGCCTTTCATCGTCCAACTTTGCGTTATACTTTGGTTGTTGTTTTAATGAAGCTGTTGTATATTGCTAAGAAATTTTTTGCAACGACGTAATTTTTGCTTAGTTACATGATGTTTTGCAGTATATGGTGTATGCATTAAAAATTTTGTATACATACTTTTATTGTTTGTTAAAAATCTACAGTACACCTAAATTCGCATAAAATTTGTGGCATAAGTTGCTGCAATAATAAATTTTTAATAGCCCATGTCACGACGCATGAGATCGAAGACGTATTCATCACGGACATCATCTGACACTGGTATATAACCAAGTGCAGGATGTAAAGCATGTGGGTTGAGTGGTTCCCATTTTTGGCCCAGGAGAGTATCGATTTCTTCAGTAAATGAATCCATGCTCGCTTCTGTAGGAGTATTATCGATCATGGAAACTTTTTTCGTTTTAAAAACATTTTCAATGGCTCCACAAAACATTGTTCAATATCGATAAGATTCTCTTCGCTTATATCGCCTGGTGGGACTAAGCCGACACTGTTAGTGTAAAAATGGAGCCCCTGCAAATTATCACAACGTTCAATCCTATAGAGAATACGTCTTATTTTTTTTTGATATAAAAAACATTAAGAAAATCAAAAATTACTGTAACTTCACTTGCCAGATTACAAAACGTTTGACGAAAAAAAATGTGCACTGTCGATCATTGTTTATATGCAATTTAAACTTGAAATTGTTGAAAAATCTCTTTTGGAAAAGCACCCCACGCCAATGACGACATGTCTGCGATGCATTTAATCGATCCCGTGGCTCGAGATATTCATAAATATTACCCAAGATGAGAGTGGGCAGCTGTTCCTTGCTTAAATGATGGTATTATTTTTTTTACTTGGTTTGTTTTGATTGCGTGTTCATATGTCAAAATGAGGGTGGACAACAAAATAAACAGAACTTAACGAAAGATAGAACTTTTGATAGGGTTGCCGGATGTAGCATAAAGACTGGTATTGAAACAGATTGCAGCAACAAAAAAATTGCTATACAGGAACCGCAAACGATTAGCGGAAAAGAAATAGAGAGATTAACGTTAGGCGAGTACGGCAAAGAAAGAAGATATAAAAGGGGGTGAAACAGGTCAAAATTAAGACAGATGAAGTATTAACGTCCTGGCATACGACTGCCTCCGCGCCACTGTGTAATAGTTTTTTTGATTGTGAAACTTGTGTTGTGCGTTTTTTAAAAAAATTAATTTAAAAAAATAAGTTTTTTGTGGATCCAGCGACAAACGAGGTTCCCGAGACGAGGATCGGAGTTCCAGGGCAGCAGACTAAAGGTGAGCAGAGTTAGATAGCTAGTGAAGTAGGAGTATGTGCGTACATATGTATATACATATATGGGTACATATAGGTAAATGTAGGGCTAATAGAAATTTTATAATAATTTTGGCTTAAATGGGGGTAATTGGTAATTTTTTTGTACATACATTTTTTTTTATAGTTTTGTCGCGGTTCTAAGCGAAAAAATCAAAATTCAAATTGTCCTGCTTATGATAGATTTTTTTTTAATTTGAATTTTTAATCTCCCGAAAATTTATTGTCCATCTAATTTAATAGCTCAATAATTTAATTATTTGCTAAATTAAAAGCTCTGGTAGATTAGCTAAATGAAATAAATAGGGATCCTGTATATATGACGTGGGGAATAATTGGCTTAAATTTTTGATATGCGCACATATCGTTACGTACATATATACGCACGTAGGAAGTCAGTTACTGTAATTTACGAAATCCTGAAATTTTAAGTAAATCCTGTGTGTCATAGGAAAGAGGATTAGTGGCAATTCAGGAGGAGCGACTGGAGTGAGAATTGTGGTGTTGTAAAGCGAACAGTGCAGCGACGTGTAAGTCCCAATATAAATATTTTTTTTTTTAGTTAATCGGTTTTGTGATGAAATCTTATTGTTTTGTAGTGTGCCCGGAAATTTTGTCGTGGAGGGACGAGGCACAACTCGCCGTAAGTCGTTAGTTCCAAATTACTTTTTTTATATGTATATACGTATATCCCGTTAAATAATTTTTATGCACCCGATGAGAACAACAACAAATTAGGGAACCTAGGGAAGACGTCCCGTTTATATATATGCGTGGTTACATACACATTTTTGTTTAATGCGCTAAGGCAGGAGAATACCGTTAATGGTATGCTTCGTGATTTTTGCCAGGAACCTAAAGCGATCTTTATTTTAACAATCTTTCGGAGCACCTATTTTGTTTTCTGGTGTACACTCGTCACGAAGATCAAAATTTGAATCTCTCTACATACACCATTTTGCTGTAATAGCAATCTCCAAATCGAAAATTAATATTTTTGGTGCTCATCCGGTTTCGCGTGAGGCTCCAATACGAGGCACAAAGGCCAATAAGAAGCAGCAAAAAATCACCAATAAGTTGGTTTCGGATTTTACGTATACTTATAATACCCTTATGCATGTATAATTTCTTGTAGCTTTTAGTTTTTTTTTTGCGTTTTTATGTTTTTTTTTGCGTACACGCATGCACACACGCATGTATCAAAAAATTATTAAGCTTTTCTAAAATTTTGTGATACACATATTTTTGGTACAATCAAAGTTTTTTTTTTTGCACATTTTGTATACACCCTATTGAGGTTATGGTAACGAACCAAAAGCTTTTTATATTTGTTTTATAGTGTGCGGGTTGTTGGACTTGCCAATTAAAGTTTAGCTATCTGCGTGTTTGCAAGCGAGCAAAGCAGTCACATTAGGGTGACCAAATTTCTTATTTTTGTTAAGCTGAAATTAATTGTTAAGAAAATTATTGTGTTTATGTTAGGTGTATTGTATCGTTGTCCTCTAAATGGTAAGCGGTTCTGCCCATAAGGAACGTAATATTGAAGACTTTTTTTTTGAGAAATTCTTAAAATTTCATACATTTCTACATACATAGGCAGGGGTAAAACCAACTAAGAGAGCTCTATTAGGTAGGATCCCTTACCCTTAACCTAGTAAAATTATAAAATTCATTTTTATATGTTCTTGTTGTTTTTGTTGAATGATCGGCAGGACGTTTCATCATAGTCAAAAAATTGTTCAGCCTAAATAATAAGAGTAGTTTTTATTATGATTAATTGTAATTCTTTTTATGATTTCAATATATTTTGAGTTTGTTGTTAAGAGTTAAAATGCGGAGTTAAACACTTTTTGGGCGGGAGGTGAAGATGGCGTGATATAGAGGTAAGTGGAGGGGACGGAGCATGGCTAGAGGGAGACCGCTGAAGTCAGGGTACATGAAACGAGCGGTCCAAGGCGGGCGGGCTTCCTGAGGTGAGATGTGTGTGAGGCTGATAGGATGGATGATGAGAGGAATAAATATGCGTCCGTACGGCTCCTTGGTGGTAGGGTTGAGGACCACTGCCCCTCGTATACTGAGCTAGTCCGGGGACCCCAAGGAGCCAGACAATACGTGTACGTGACATATTTATATGGCGCCCAAACTAAAATACAAGAAATGTACATATATTTGCATAGTTATATGCAGGTATAAGGTACATAGAATTATAAATTAACATCAGCGCAACAAACAAAAACAAAAAAAAAAAGTTTAAATTGGCGCCCATAAAGCTTAAGTTTCAAAAAAAAAAAAAAAATGAAACATTTTCAACTTTTTCGTTTTATTTTAAAAAATTTATTTAAACCTTTTTGATTCAAATCATTCATCGAAAAGGGTTTGATGAACGCTGTCAGCCGTGCGGCTTAGGTGGCTTACTTATAAAGTTTTTTTTTGTAGTTTAATTGCACTAAGGCGCTAGGTGGTAGCACATCAATCCCCAAACAATAGCCAAACGGTGACATAGTTACCGAACATTAGGGTGATCTATCTGCACCGCCACAGTAATATTTTTGGTATAATTTTTTTTTTACAGTTTTCTTTTTTGATTAACAATGTAAATCAGTTTAGTTTCTATGTATGGAGACCGAAATTGAAAGTTTAAATTTTGATGTTCCACGCATACATACATACATGCATATTTACATAGAGTAGTTAGTGGCCGCAACACTCGTTTAGATACAAAGGTTGTGAAGCATAACTTTTTTCTGGATATACAATATTTATATTTTTTTTATTATTAAATAATCAGTCCACACACGGACTCATACAGGAACGATAAACTATGCTCCAAGCCCTCTGTTTGGAAAAACCTCTTCGGGAGTCATGCCATCTGAACTCCCGCAAAGAAGCACATTGTTAGAGTTTTGAAATTACAATACGGTTTTGCTTTACACAAGCATATTTGAAGTTTTGTGTAAAATATTCGAAATTACAATAAGATTATTTTTTTTATTTCGATTTTTTTTATTTTGAAAATAATTTGGCGATTAACATATATGCATAGATACTAGGTATTTTAGGTTTTATACGAGTTTTTGTGTAAAATACAAGGGTTCCGAAAGACATTGCATTTTTGATTATTTTTTTTTTTTTTTGGTGATACACGGAAACTAATTTTTTTTTATGAATAATACACCACCTGCATTCAACACCAGAGCCAAAAAGAAGATTGTAGCCATGGCATCTAATGATCCAAACGTGAACGCATCGGTCGAACAGGATGCCTCCTTCATTGATTTATCGGAGCGGTTTGGAGGGACAAAGAGTAGTGGGGACAAAACGGGAGAAAACATTGAGAAAGATGGTGCCAGTAGTGCGACACCTATGGTAGGCAGTAAAACAGGGACGTTGCCCAAGCAGAACACAGGTGAACAGGTAACGCAGTCCGTGCTCTTACGGCCACCCTCGTTATCTTTCCCGCGCCCTCCACCATTCCACAATTTTTCTAATCAGGCCATAGCTCAGCGACCTAAAACCCATCAGATACGAGACGAAATAGCACCTATGATCAAAGAAATGATGGGTGAAGCAAAAGAGGCCCTTTTAAGTGAAATGAGAACAAATATGCAGGAAATAATGAATGGTTTGCGAAGCTCAAACAGTGAGAAGGGAGCTGGTGGTGGAGAAAATAGAACGCGTTTTCCATACAAGCGAAGGAGGCACAATACTAGCAGTGAGTCCATGGAGTCGAGGCGGTCGATTCTTCAAAATGAACTTGTCAGTGAAAATGTTAATAGCAACGGCAATAACAATAATTAGAGATGTCAACAGAAACACCCTTAACCTTATGAGGCCTGCAGTGGGTAACTTGCCGGCGTTCACGGCGCAAGTATATCAGCGCCACATCCAAACAGCACAACCAGCGAGGCACAATTCGTACCCGGAAAGCGTCCCAATCGAAAATCAAGGTAGAAATTCGGGTATGAGACCTGAACTTAATATAGAAAAGTGGGGAATTAGTTTCCAAGGATTCCGAGATTCCATGACCATTGAAGATTTTTTGTTTAGATTGGAATATTTAAAGGAGAAGTACGGTTGTTCATGGGGAGATATTTTAAGGGATTTTCATCGTCTTCTGGGTGGCGAAGCACGCGAGTGGTACTGGTTGTACATTCGCATGAACCGAAATGTAGACTGGCCAACCTTGCAGTTTGCACTCCCAGTTGACAGATTTCGAACTGATGAGGGAGATAAATGAACGTAAGCAGAAACCCGGGGAAAGTATTGATGAATACTTCCATGCGATTGGCATACTACGATCTCGTTTAAGGAACCCCATACCCGAATATGAAATGGTTCGACTAGTGAAAGGAAACTTGCGGGAATCGTTGGCAAAAATGGTTTACCCCATCGCGGTATACTCTGTCGAGCAGCTTAGGATGGAGTGTAAGGAGGTGGAAAGATGTTTCCCTCGACGAGACCGTGTGCAGCAAAGTGGATTCGCGCCTCGTGCTTATCAGGTTCATGAGATCATGCCCACACCGACAGATGAGCAGGGATCTCCCAGAGATGAGGGTCAAGTCTCTGTGGAAGAGGTCCGCTATCAACGCGTAACGAAGCATCTAACATCGCGCGATCAGACAAGCCGGAAAAACACATGCTGGAATTGCGGACTCGAGGGCCATCTTTTCACCGACTGCATGTCATTGCATAGGCGCATTTTCTGCTTTAAATGTGGAAAGCCGGAGGTTATCACGCCCATAGTCCCGTATGTAACCCGACGGGAAACGCCAATCGGAACGCGATGACAGCGGGGGTGTCGCGCTCCGCTCAGTTCCCGCAAGAGCAGATGCATCAACCAGCACATCTTTAGATTTAGATATAATATGTCAGAACGAACAGCCCGGATTAAACCCAAAAATCATTTTTGAAAGCCAATCAAAATCGAAGGCTAACAACAAAACTATTCTACACCGGCCAGTTACCCTTTCTTTGGAGGAACGCATGAGGAGATACCGCGAAGCCCGAGAACGAATTTTTGCCGATAGTGTGCTGCTAGGTCGTCGTATGGTATCGGTTAGGATACAAAAGGCAAGGGAGCGTTTTCGACGACGAAAGCTGCTTCGTCGAGAAGTTGTGGCAGCTGTAAAACGGGCAGATAGAAGTTACCCGCGGGTATTCGCGGATATAGAGTTGAATGGGATTCAAACACGCGGACTATTAGACACGGGGGCATCGGTTAGTATTTTGGGTCGAGGTGGTCGTGAGTTAGTACAGGAATTAGGGTTACCAATAGAACGATTTATTTCATCCGTTACTACTGCCGGAGGTGGAGCGCATATGGTGTTAGGAAAAATTAAAATACCTGTGAAATACAAAAAATTAGTAAACGTTATAACTTTTTATCTATGTCCATACCTGGAGCAAAACATATATCTAGGAATAGATTTTTGGCGCGCATTTGAGCTGGCTCCAAGCGTTGTAGGTTGTGAGGAAATTGACCTATCTAAGCTAAAACAGCAGATGGTGAAAGAAGAAGATAGGCACGAGCGTCGCCTGTTTCACGATTTGACGTCAGAGCAACAGCAAAGATTTTAGCAGGTCAAAAAATAGCTTTAAGACATTTGAACAAGATGGTTTAGGTCGCACTCCACTGGAAAAACACTCCATTAAGTTAGTAAATGATGCCGTGCCAGTAAAAGATAGGCATTATCCGTTGTCTCCGGCAATGCAAGTCATTGTGTATTCTGAAATAGACAAAATGTTAGAATTAGGAGTTATCGAAGAAAGCGAAAGTCCCTGGAGTAATAGAACCACGGTAGTTAGAAAACCCGGTAAAAACAGATTTTGCTTAGATGCGCGGAAATTGAATGCTCTGACCATCAAGGACGCATATTCCTTACAAAATATGGAAGGCATAATCAGTCGCATCGATGATACGCATTATATAAGTAGCGTGGACCTAAAATTCGCGTTCTGGCAAATAGAGCTGGAAGAAAGCAGCAAACCGTACACGGCTTTCACCGTACCGGGGCGTCCCTTGTATCAATTTGCTGTCATGCCATTCGGCTTATGCAATGCGGCACAACGGTTGTGTCGGCTAATGGACCGCGTCATACCACAGAGGTTAAAGTCAAACGTTTTTATATATCTTGATGATTTGCTCATCATTTCTCCAGATTTCGATACGCATCTGAAAATATTGGAAGAGGTGGCTATGTGCTTAAAGGAAGCAGGGTTAACGATCGGGTTAAAAAAATCAATGTTTTGCTTCAAGGAATTACCATATTTGGGTTATATTGTAGGCGGTGGGATGTTAAAGACGGATCCCGAAAAGGTGAAGGCTATTCTAAATATCCCCTTACCAAAAACAATGAAACAAGTAAGGAGTTTTCTTGGAACAGCTGGGTGGTACCGGCGATTCATAAAGGATTTTGCAACGTTGTCTGCACCACTTACAGACACCTTAAAAAAATCAAGGAAGTTTGAAAAGACACCTCAAGCTATTGAAGCCTTTAATAATTTGAAAAAAGCGCTTACAAGCGCACCTGTATTAAAACACCCGGATTTTTCGAAGCATTTTTGGGTCCAATGTGACGCCTCTGACTATGGTGTTGGCGCGGTGTTATATCAAAAGACGGATGAGAATGCGGAAAACCCCATCGCGTACGTCTCTCAGAAATTTAATGATTGTCAACGCAAATATACCACAACCGAAAAGGAATGTCTCGCGGCGGTGATGGCAGTGCAAAGATTTCGTCCATATATTGAACTTATGCCATTTACCGTAGTGACTGATTATGCGAGTCTAAAATGGCTTATGCCACTTAAAGATTTAAGCGGGAGACTCGCGAGATGGTCACTGCATCTTCAAGCCTTCAATTTCCAAATCGAACATCGAAAAGGGTCCGAAAATATAGTTGCCGATACGTTATCTCGTTGTATCGACGACATAACACAATCTTTAATACCGGGCATAGATACTCTAGAGTTCGAATCTGAGGAATACTTAGGGTTGATAGTTACAATCGAGTCAAATGGGGAACGATTGCCGGATTTAAAGGTAGAGGATGGTTTTGTATATAAGAAAATGTTGGCAAGAGATGTTGAGTTAGAAGAGTCTGAATGGAAGTTATGGGTACCGGCGGCATTGACATCGAAGTTAATTGAAAATGCGCATTGGTCTGAGACACCTGCACATGGTGGAATGCCGAAAACATTGCATCGTTTACGGCGTATGTATTATTGGCCTAATATGGTTGTACAAGTCCGAAACTTCGTTCGTGATTGCCAAGTGTGCAAGGAAAATAAGCCAAGTAATGCCATCTTGAGACCGGGTATAGGATCAGAAGTTATCACTGAAAGATCTTTTCAAAAAATTTATATAGATTTTTTAGGCAAGTATCCCAGGTCTAAGAAAGGGAATACGTTTATATTTGTGGTGGTGGATCATTTTTCAAAATTTAACTTTTTAAAAGCAATGCGTGAAGCAACTGCAACCAATGTCGTGAAATTTCTAACAGAAGAAGTATTTTTCAAGTTTGGCATACCGGAAATAATACATTCCGACAATGGGAAGCAGTTCACGTCAAAACAATTTGCCCATATGATGCAAACGTACCGCATTAAACACCTAAAAACCGCCTTTTATTCTCCTCAGTCAAATGAAGCGGAAAGGGTAAACCAATCGGTTTTGGCTGCCATCCGCTCGTATTTAAAAACAGACCACCGGGATTGGGATTTGTACTTGCCGGAAATCGAATGCGCGTTGCGAAATGCCGTACATTCTGCCACGGGTGTATCGCCCTACTTTGCTCTGTTTGGGATGAACATGTTTACCAGTGGCGCTGACTATGCTTTGGCCAGAAAACTAAGCGCCTTGGATGATAGCGAAACTCTTTTGCTGAGCAATAGTGACCGAATGAGAATTATGAGGGAAAAGATCAAGGAGAATTTACATAACGCGTATAAAACGAATGCAAAACGGTACAACAAAAGGATCCGCGAAGTGCGATTCGTACCCGGACAGGAAATCTACAAACGTAATTTCGTGCTAAGCGATTTCAAAAATAATATCAACGCGAAATTTTGCAAAAAATTTACTAAGTGTAGGGTAACGAAAGCGTTGGGAAGTAATATGTACCTGCTAGAAACTCTTTCTGGGCGTAGTTTAGGCGCCTGGCACGCCAAAGTAGGGTTCTTGCCATGTTGGTGGATCTCCGGCGAGGAGGGTCAAGTCGTCCGGAGGTGTGCCCTATGCACATGAGCGTAGTTAGCCAACATGCGAAATACAGTATGAATTAACCACAAAGTAAAATTCTAATATGGATAGGACATAATTATACTTCCCGTAAACTCACTGATTTTTTCAAATTTTCCATCGGATATAGTTGACAAATTTTGCCCGGCGTAACTCGTGAAGCAGGAGACTGTGTCAGGGGTGGGTGTTCCCCGCGTTGGGCTGACAAGCCTTTCATCGTCCAACTTTGCGTTATATTTTGGTTGTTGTTTTAATGAAGCTGTTGTATATCGCTAAGAAATTTTTTGCAACGACGTAATTTTTGCTTAGTTACATGATGTTTTGCAGTATATGGTGTATGCATTAAAAATTTTGTATACATACTTTTATTGTTTGTTAAAAATCTACAGTACACCTAAATTCGCATAAAATTTGTGGCATAAGTTGCTGCAATAATAAATTTTTAATAGCCCATGTCACGACGCATGAGATCGAAGACGTATTCATCACGGACATCATCTGACACTGGTATATAACCAAGTGCAGGATGTAAAGCATGTGGGTTGAGTGGTTCCCATTTTTGGCCCAGGAGAGTATCTATTTCTTCAGTAAATGAATCCATGCTCGCTTCTGTAGGAGTATTATCGATCATGGAAACTTTTTGCGTTTTAAAAACATTTTCAATGGCTCCACAAAACATTGTTCAATATAGATAAGATTCTATTCGCTTATATCGCCTGGTGGGACTAAGCCGACACTGTTAGTGTAAAAATGGAGCCCCTGCAAATTATCACAATGTGCAATCCTATAGAGAATACGTCTTATTTTTTTTTTTTGATATAAAAAACATTAAGAAAATCAAAAATTAGTGTAACTTCACTTGCCAGATTACAAAACGTTTGACGAAAAAAAATGTGCACTGTCGATCATTGTTTATATGCAATTTAAACTTGAAATTGTTGAAAAATCTCTTTTGGAAAAGCACCCCACGCCAATGACGACATGTCTGCGATGCATTTAATCGATCCCGTGGCTCGAGATATTCATAAATATTACCCAAGATGAGAGTGGGCAGCTGTTCCTTGCTTTTAATGATGGTATTATTTTTTTTTACTTGGTTTGTTTTGATTGCGTGTTCATATCTCAAAATGAGGGTGGACAACAAAATAAACAGAACTTAACGAAAGATAGAGCTTTTGATAGGGTTGCCGGATGTAGCATAAAGACTGGTATTGAAACAGATTGCAGCAACAAAAAAATTGCTATACAATAACCGCAAACGATTAGCGGACAAGAAATAAAGAGATTAACGTTAGGCGAGTACGGCAAAGAAAGAAGATATAAAAGGGGGTGAAACAGGTCAAAATTAAGACAGATGAAGTATTAACGTCCTGGCATACGACTGCCTCCGCGCCACTGTGTAATAGTTTTTTTTGATTGTGAAACTTGTGTTGTGCGTTTTTTAAAAAAATTAATTTAATTTTGTGGATCCAGCGACAAACGAGGTTCCCGAGACGAGGATCGGAGTTCCAGGGCAGTAAACTAAAGGTGAGCAGAGTTAGATAGGTAGTGAAGTAGGAGTATGTGCGTACATATGTACATACATATATGGGTACATATAGGTAAATGTAGGGCTAAAAGTAATTTTATAATAATTTTTGCTTAAATGGGGGTAATTGGTAATTTGTTTGTACATAAATTTTTTTTTTATAGTTTTGTCGCGGTTCTAAGCGAAAAAATCAAAATTCAAATTGTCCTGCTTATGATAGATTTTTTTTTAATTTGAATTTTTAATCTTCCGAAAATTTATTGTCCATCTAATTTAATAGCTCAATAATTTAATTATTTGCTAAATTAAAAGCTCTGGTAGATTAGCTAAATGAAATAAATAGGGATCCTGTATATATGACGTGGGGAATAATTGGCTTAAATTTTTGATATGCGCACATATCGGTACGTACATATATACGCTCGTAGGAAGTCAGTTACTGTAATTTACGAAATCCTGAAATTTTAAGTAAATCCTGTGTGTCATAGGAAAGAAGATTAGTGGCGATTCAGGAAGAGCGACTGGAGTGAGAATTGTGGTGTTGTAAAGCGAACAGTGCGGCGACGTGTAAGTCCCAAAATAAATATTTTTTTTTGAGTTAATCGGTTTTGTGATGAAATCTTATTGTTTTGTAGTGTGCCCGGTTACATACACATTTTTGTTTAATGCACTAAGGCAGGAGAATACCGTTAATGGTATGCTTCGTGATTTTTGCCAGGAACCTAAAGCGATCTTTATTTTAACAATCTTTCGGAGCACCTATTTTGTTTTCTGGTGTACACTCGTCACGAAGATCAAAATTTGAATCTCTCTACATACACCATTTTGCTGTAATAGCAATCTCCAAATCGAAAATTAATATTTTTGGTGCTCATCCGGTTTCGCGTGAGGCTTCAATACGAGGCACAAAGGCCAATAAGAAGCAGCACAAAATCACCAATAAGTTGGTTTCGGATTTTACGTATATTTATAATACCCTTATGCATGTATAATTTCTTGTAGCTTTTAGTTTTTTTTTGCGTTTTTATGTTTTTTTTTTTTGGGTACACGCATGCACACACGCATGTATCAAAAAATTATTAAGCTTTTCTAAAATTTTGTGATACACATATTTTTAGTACAATCAAAGTTTTTTTTTTTTGCACATTTTGTACACACCCTATCGAGGTTATGGTAACGAACCAAAAGCTTTTTATAGTTGTTTTATAGTGTGCGGGTTGTTGGACTTGCCAATTAAAGTTTAGCTATCTGCGTGTTTGCAAGCGAGCAAAGCAGTCACCTTAGAAATTTCTTATTTTTGTTAAGCTGAAATTAATTGTTAAGAAAATTATTGTGTTTATGTTAGGTGTATTGTATCGTTGTCCTCTAAATGGTAAGCGATTCTGCCCATAAGGAACGTAATATTGAAGAATTTTTTTTGGCGAAATTCTTAAAATTTCATACATTTCTACATACATAGGCAGGGGTAAAACCAACTAAGAGAGCTCTATTAGGTAGGATCCCTTACCCTTAACCTAGTAAAATTATAAAATTCATTTTTATATGTTCTTGTTGTTTTTTGTTGAATGATCGGCAGGACGTTTCATCATAGTCAAAAAATTGTTCGGCCTAAATAATAAGAGTAGTTTTTATTATGATTAATTGTAATTCTTTTTATGATTTCAATATATTTTGAGTTTGTTGTTAAGAGTTAAAATGCGGAGTTAAACACTTTTAGGGCGGGAGGTGAAGATGGCGTGATAGAGAGGTAAGTGGGGGGGGCGGAGCATGGCTAGAGGGAGACCGCTGAAGTTAGGGTACATGAAACGAGCGGTCCAAGGCGGGCGGGCTTCCTGAGGTGAGATGTGTGTGAGGCTGATAGGATGGATGATGAGAGGAATAAATATGCGTCCGTACGGCTCCTTGGTGGTAGGGTTGAGGACCACTGCCCCTCGTATACTGAGCTAGTCCGGGGACCCCAAGGAGCCAGACAATACGTGAACGTGACAAATTGTTATCAAAGCTCCCAATGAGCAAGCGGCGGGAATGGGCTAGGACCGCCGCGTCGTTACTGTCATATCCTACGATCCTACACTTCAGCGACTGGGTAAGTGAACTTGCTAATTTAATATGTACCATACAAGGTGTTGACAATAAAGAGGGTAAGCGACGTGTGGTGCTACACAAAAACGAAAAACCGTCCCCAAACCCCTCAGATATGAGTCCCTTTAAGTGCCCCCTTTGCCAAGGGCAACATAAACTAAAGCCATGGTCTCTGATAGGTGGGATATATTGAAGAAATATCGCGTCTGTTTTTCCTGCCTAAACGTGGGCCATAATACACGTAACTGACGACAACTGACGCTTCTAAGCCGAAACTGCTATTTGGTGTTCTGCCTGTCACTTTATATGGTGAAAACAAACCCATCGACACATATGCTTTACTTGAAGAGGGTTCCTCAATTACGATGCTTGATAGCAAACTTGCCAAACAGTTAGGAATACGCGGTCGGCAACATTGCCTAAATATACAATGGTTCCGGGGAAGAGCAGTGCAAGAGCCTGCAGAGGTATTTAATATTGAAATAAGCGGAGCTTTTAAAAATAAACGTCATCTTCTGCGCAACGTGTATGCATTAGCCAATCTTGATTTACCGATGCAGAGCCTATGCCGCGATGACTTAAAGGGTGCCAACCAATTTGCTTCGTGCCTCCCCCTGCATCCATATTGCTAATTGGAATCGATCATGCGCACCTAGGCTCGCTGACTGACATTAAAAGGATCAGTGATAAAGGTCCGTACGCTTGCAATACTGAACTGGGATAGGTAGTTTTCGGACCAAGCAGCCGATCATCCCTTACAACCCAATCCTGCTTATTTGTACGCGCCCAAAACGAGGAGGAAGATATACATCGTCTAGTGACCGACTATTTCAACATCGAGAATCTTGGTGTCCGAACTTCGACGCCTATTGAAAGCAACGATGACGTCAGAGCCAAACAGCTACTTGAAAGTACAACTAAGCGAGTGAAAGGCCGCTATCAAACGGGTCTGTTATGGAAAGCCAACCACATACAACTACCCAATAATTACATTTCCGCTTTGCACAGGTTAGAGGGCATAGAAATAAAAATGCAACGTGATTCAGCGTTTGCAACCGCGTACAAAGATGTCATCGCAGGGTACATAGAAAAGGGCTATGCTCGAGAAATGAATCAGGAGGAAGCTTGTGTCGTGTCACCTAGGAAGTGGTACTTACCACACTTTGGCGTCGTGAACCCGAATAAACCGCAAAAATTACGTCTTGTTTTTGACGCTGCCTCTCAGTTTGAAGCGTCGTCTTTAAACTCTAATATATTAAAAGGGCCACAGCTGTACACGTCTCTTCCTTCAAAAACATCTTTCATTCGCATAACATAGCCTAGCCACCGTAGCCGTTGCATTTTAATTCGCTGGATTATGTTGATGTTTACGTAAGGCCGTACAGCTCATCATTAATGCCCCTATTACCGTTTACAACTCAACTCTGCTTCAGTTGAAATTTGGTATTACAGATTACAACTCAACCTGTCAAAAAAACGTCGGTTGAAGTTGTCTAGCCTTACAACTTTTTGTGGCATTACCATTTACAACATTGTGTTGGTGTAGTTGTCAAAGACATCAAAATCTGACAACTGATTATTAGCACCCTGCAAAAACGCTCCACGTCATTTGACTAGTCATTTGACCGACATTGTGCGGTCACGGCCCTTGTTAAATTTCAGTCACGTTTGCACTAGCGAGAGCAGATTTTTTACATTTTTTCCCCATTTCGTACCTATTTATGTGATTGTGCATTCCGCTCCCACTTATAGGATGTGGGCATAGTACTGTGCTGCTCACACACGTCACAATGTTCGTCAAATGGCGGTCATATTCTCCGTCATTTTACTCTACATTTTCGAGTCATTTGACAATCAATTTTACTGTGGTTTTACCATTTACAAAGAGGATAAATACAATCCTCTTTGCCATTTATATAACCGCCATATAACATGAATTTTACCTGCAGATTTACTTTACCTGGAGCAGCCATATGAATAAAATATAAACCAAAAAAATTGAATTTTCAATATTTATTATTTTCATTATTATTATATATGTACATGAAATTGGAACTTATATTAATACAGTTTATATAAAAAAAAAGTAAGTACTTTAATAATAAATAAACTCGCTTAATTGGTTTTTGTTTTACAATTGAAATCTTTTCTAAGCGAGCAGAAAATAATTTTAAGCTTTAGAAAAAACTCCAATTATTTGAATCAATTTACTCAACAACAGATTCGATTTACTCTTTTTTTCAGATCAAGAATATTCAAAGGTGTCGTGAAATCCGATTGCTGTCGTAATTGAATTTTAAAGTAATAAAGTAAAGTAAAATATGAATTTAAAAATGTAGGAATAGTAATTGAGTCAGACTTATTATTGTTCTAAATCTAATAATTCAAGCAATAATTCCACAACCCTAGCAGGAGTATTGATTGGTTTCAAATCTAATTCCAACAGCAATCGTATCACGACATACCTTATTATATATGTACATGAATTTGTAACTTAAATTAATACAGTTGATAAAAAAGAAAAGTAAGAATTTTAATAATAAATAAACTCGCCTTATTGGTTTTTATTTTCCAATTGAAATCTTTTCCAAACGAACAGAAAATAATTTTAAGCTTCAGAAAAAACTCCAATTATTTAAATAATCTATAACTTAAAGCTTAGTAGAAATTCACATTAGGTTTAGATCAAAAATATTCAAAGGTGTGGAATCCCATTGCTGTCGTAATTGATGAAGGTAAAAATGTACAACTAGTAATTGAGTCAGACTTATTATTGTTCTAAATCTAATCATTCAAGCAATAATTCTGCAACCCATAGCAGGAGTATTGATTGGTTTCAAATCTAATTCCGACAGCAATCGTATCACATCCCTTATTATATATGTACATGAAATTGCAACTTAAATTAATACTGTTGATATAAAGAAAAGTAAGTATTTTAATAATAAATAAACTCTCTTAATTGGTTTTTGTTTTCCAATTGAAATATTTTCATGTGCAAGCACATCGCTAACCTGTGTTGGCAAAAGATATGATTATACTGTCTTCGATAGATAGTTGGACGAGCCGATACTCGGCGAAGTAGAGATGACCGTTGTGTCGGTGGCAGCTGTTACAACAGCAGTTTCTAACTTTACGCCATCCGTACAGTGTGATGAATGCTTCACTGCCTTTTCCAATCTCTTGGCGCCAGCAATTTTTGCTGTTTGTAAAGCTTTAGTTGTAATGCAAATATATAGATGGGTTAAAGTGGTTTTCGTATGTTATTCAACAACTCACCCTATACCATCATCACAGCCTCCTCATCGATTTTGAATATGTGTACTGTTTCAGTATTCAGACCGAGTTTGTTTGGTGCAATATTTTCGATTTGATGAATATGTATACTATCCGTTAGGCAGACAAATAGGTGCAATTGACTCATTCATATACTGTGGGTATTTGAGCCGTAGACGCAATGGCAGATATTTTGATTCTTTTTGAAGTGTAACATCTGTAAACAGTTGGGTTTCTCTGCTGTCACCATCACCACAAGAGAGCTATTGAAGAAACGCTCGACCAAGATAATATGTGAGATTTACACGCATAGACTTCTTCCACCTTTTCACAGTTATTGATGGAGAAAATGCGAAAGCCATATTTACCATCCAATACCGAAATAGAACTGTAGAGGAAGAAACATTTTATAAAATTTAATAAAATCAAAAAATGATAGTTGTGCTAAAATGGGGTAACGTATTGTATGTTAAAGTATAGCGAAGTCTCAGCGGCTTTGTCCTGGTGAAAATTGAGTTTGAATAGGTTTTATTCTTCATTCTTAGAAACATGTACGAAGGTACCTGGTAAGATATTAAAAATCCTCAACACTTTTTTTTGCTATAACTTAAAAGAACTCATATTCAAACTTCTGCTTAACTTCTACATATCAATAGCTACCTTTACCACCAGGAGTCACTATTGCTTCTACGCCTATGCTATTGTTTCCTACATCGATGAGCTTTGTAATAAAATAAACAGCTATCTCCCCAATCTCTCCAGTTTTGTCGCCTCGCGAAACCTGATATTGTCACCAACCAAATCATCGGTGACCTTATTTAAAACATGACCGCGCCAAATGTCGACCATATGGCATTACCCTACCGACTGTCTTACACCCTAAAATTTTGGGTGTGACTTTCGATCAGGATCTACATCTTGGAGAGCATGCACTAGCAATTGTAACGAAAATCGTCGTTGGTGTGAGGGCTTAGCCGATCTCCATAGCGCCGGACTATGAGGAGGAGCTGTTTAGGACTAGCATCTACGCCGTTTCGCCTCATAGGAGGGTGGCGGGATGTCGGTAACCAAGAACTGCCAACCCCCTAATCCAGGGTGTTATGCGGACCGTGCCTATTGGACGATTTGTAGCCAGGGGATAAATTCGGCTATATTCGAACGGAGCCTTCCCGATACCGGACCACCTCGGGAAGTATTGATGGCCTTACCACAGTAAGGGGCGCTGCTGTGGCTGACGGTTCTTTCCCCGTATATAATACTGGACCGCTGAGCCTGCCGTGTCGGGCTGGTGGTCGTACGACCAAGATGAACGACTCATTACCTAATTTCCATAAGGACGATGATAAGATGAGGACTGAGCCGCAAGCCAAGGACGACAAATACGCATTAAGCGATGCGTCGGATTCGGGGAGCGAGAGTAGTGCTGATTCAATGAACTCCGTGTTGGAGAAGCACACAAATGAAAAAGGAGTAGAAGAGTAGAGAAGGGTACGGAGCAAAGAGCTCTCTCGCCGTGCAGTACTAAGAATTATACAACGCTTGGGAGCAGTGGTGGACCCAACAGAAGAGGATATCGAGCGCTTGGCATGAGCTCATGAGGCGGTAGAAGTAGGTCGAAGGCAGTTTAAAAGGTTTGCTGCGAGAAATCCTCGGTTCTGCAAGCGGTATGAGGAGGAAGAAGCGTCGAATGGCAGAATGAAAAGGCAACGTTCGGCGGAAGGCGACAAGCCTGCTTTCAAGAGGCGGAAAGGGCCCAGTCCAAGAGCCGTGACGCAGGGCAGTCCCATAGACAAGACAAGTAGGCCCAAAGCTGTAAGACAGATGGGCCCCAATAGCGAGGTAGCAACTACCTCGAAGGCTGCGAGTCAGAGGGTAGTTCCAACTATGGAAGTAGGAGATAAGCCAAAGGGAGATAACGCTAAGAATCCGACTTTCTCGGAGGTGCTAAAGGGAGCTAAGACTCCGGCTTTCTCGGAGGTGCCAAAGGGAAATAACACTAAGACGCCGGCTTTTTCCGAGAAGATGAGTGATGGGGCAAAGCAGTCACTGACTGTGGCGCTGGTTGATCGTAGCAGTCCTTTCGAACAGATGACTAGTGAAAGGTGGAGATCTGTAGAAAAAGAGCTTATTAGCTTAATCCTTAAGATGATGCGGGAATAACCAAGTAAGCTCCTTCCAACCTTTGATTCGGGGGATGGTATAATGGTATGAAGATGATAGCGTGCGACAACATCGCGAGCTTGCGGTGGCTGGAGAAAGTGGTTCCAAACCTCCAAAGGCAGGGCACGAACGCGCGTTTTGAGATGGTGGATAAAGCGCAAATCCCCAAGGTACCAAAAGTTAAGGTATGGATACCATGCGTGATGAAGTCGGAGGTTACACTGCGACTTTTGCAGAATCAGAATCCGAACATACCGACACAGGATTGGAAGGTACTTACTGTATCTCGGCCTACGGAGGAAGGTCAGTTATACATCTTCAGGCAAAATTTATATGCGACTCAGGAAAAGAAGTCGCGAGTATTAAAGTCCTAACACGCTGGACGTGGGCGAAGTCGAAAAGGACCTCAAAAGCCTAAGGGAAAAAAGACAGGTGGAGGTAGCCCACGTCACCCCGAATGTGTTAGAAGGGGACCAACAGTCAGATGGTGCTGTGAGTCGCACAGAGGAACACCCGGCACAACAGGTACAAGAGGCTGAAGGCAGCTTCGAACACTCTAAACCAAAAGGGCTAGGGGAGGACGACGACGTCACGATGAAGGTGCTAGAGGGGGACAAGCAGCCCATTGGTGCTGCGAGTCCTACAGATAAACCTCCAACACAGTAAAGTGGCGTCGAGAGAACTCCTCCTCCTAACGCGCTGATCCAGGAGCCGTGGCTTCCATCGGGAGGAAAGGTTTCTGGACTTAGCGCGCGCGGATTTGGCGTTTACTATGCGCAAACGGAAGGAAGGGTGCGAGGTGTAGTAATGGTAAGGAAACAGCTGCATTCATATATGCTGCCTAATTACACTACTGAGGACCTCGTAGTGGTGGTGAAATCGCCGGGTTCAGATGGTACATGTCCGGCCATGCTACAAGTTTCAAGTAGGGCGGTCGTGGGATGGCTTTCCTACCAAAGGCGGGGAAGATCGGTCACGTGTATCCCAAAGATTATAGACCCAATAGCTTAACATCATTTCTGCTCAAAACCTTTGAGAGGCTGATAGATGTGTACATAAATTCCAACGTGGATGAAAAGCTGCTCTCCACAACACAACAGGCGTACACCAAAGGGAAGTCAGTAGACACCGCATTGCATAGGGTGGTAATAAGCATAGAATAAAATAATTAAAAAAAAATTTTTAGTTAAACGGTTTTATTGAAAACAATACTTATATGAAATAAAAAAAATACGAAAAGCTAGAAAATAATTAGGTAGGTACTAGTCATCACACTCCTTATCAATCTAGGGCGTTGATCAGACAATTAAATAAAAGCGTGGGGCGCGTGAAATTTCTAAAAATGTTCAGTTGGTTTTACTTATGACTATCAATAGAAATATGACGCGTCCAACGCTTTTATTTAATTGTCTGATCAACGCCCTAGATTGATAAGGAGTGTGATGACTAGTACCTAGGACCTACCTAATTATTTTCTAGCTTTTCGTATTTTTATTATTTCATGTAAGTATTGTTTTCAATAAAACCGTTTAACTTAAAATTTTTTTTTTAATTATTTCATTTTCAAGTTTTTAGTCTTTATTTAATTGCCTATTATTTCTCATTCTATTTAGTTCATTTAGTGACTCATTATTTTTTTTTATTTATTTATTTATTTATTATTTAAAGTCGACGACAAACTATGGTCGACAGCATAATATAAAAGATATATAAATATACAACTCAAAAGATAAAATTTAAGATATATCGAGATTACAACAATGTTATATTACAAACAAAGAAATATTAATGAACATTACTATTTAATTTCAGAATATAATAATAATAAGAAATATGAGCAGAAATAAGATCTTATACCGAGATCTTATTCTGACGGAATGCATCAGATTCCGCTCAGCATGATTTCGGAATGCAGTGGATTCCAATCTCCCTGTTGGAATGCAACAAGATTCCAATCAGCATGTCATGGGAATCCGGCAGTGCTAAGACTAGTGTAATGAGGATACGCCATCACAAGGCATAAAAAAGTAACATGACCTGTGTTGTTGGAATGCACCGGATTCCAATCAGCTCAATGCCTGACCCATAAGATTATACTGCCGGAATGCATACGATTCCGGTCAGTGACTCATGAAAAAGCATGTTTTTTACGTTGTTGGAATGCAACAGTTTCCAATCAACACAGTACTGTCTTGTTCCTTCTTAATGATACATGTTGATAATTGTTCCTCCATCCTTAAGCGAGATAGTTCCTGTTTTTTATCGAAGGAATAAAATGCCGGCAAATTAAATTAGCTTGTATCTCTTAAATTAGATAGGCAAGTATTGCATTACGTATAGTGGCAAAAGTACATTCAAGACTGATGCAGCTATACAAGTCATTGTAGTGCGCGCACCAGATAAGAAGAGGATTATTTTTAGCAAAGTTTCGTCGACAAAGGGGTAAATAGAAAGGAACGTAGTGTCTGGATACTCTAGGGGGAACCGCAAAAAACAAGCGGCTGAGGAGGTCCGCGGAATAAATTTCTCCAATAATGAGCTTATGGATGAACAATACCCCCAGTAATATTCTCCGATTTTCCAGAGTGGGTAAGTTAATAAGAAGAAGTCTACTTCTGTATGGAGGAAGGTGGAGACTTGAGTCCCAATTAAGGCCGCGCAATGCAAATATCAAAAATTGCTTTTGAACTGACTCAAGACGCTTTATATGCTTTTGAGAAACAGGGGACCAAACGCATGAGCAATACTCGAGTATTGGACGAACCAGCGATGTGTAAAGAACCTTAGTGAGGTACGGATCATCGAACTCTTTAGCCCATCTTTTAACAAATCCAAGTAAACTCAACGCTTTGTTGGCTATAGATGAAATATGCATGTTAAAATTCAATTTCGGATCAAAAAGGACACCTAGATCATTTGCAATAGATATACGCTCCAAAGGCGTACCATCTATTACATAAGATTTCAATGCTGGCTTCACTCGGTGAAATGTCATATGCTTACATTTAGAGCAATTTAAAGCTAATAAATTTGTTGTGCACCAACATTGGAACGAGTCCAAGTCGGCCTGAAGAAGATCCAAGGAACTCAAATCGGTAGGACAGTAAGTGTAGCAAAGTTTTACATCATCCGCATACATTATAGTATGGGAATATAATATTGTCTGTGGCAAGTCATTAATGAAAAGGGCAAAGAGCAAAGGGCCTAGATGACTTCCCTGGGGTACGCCGGAGGAAACTCCGAACGATTCCGACAGATTGCACTTGAACAGGACTTTTTGGGTCCGGTTAGAAAGATAGCTTTTCAGCCACATTAATAGGTGAAATGGAAAGCCCAGTAAATCAAGCTTATGAATAAGCAACTCATGGTTGACGGTATCAAATGCTTTGCTGAAGTCCGTGTAGATGACATCCGTTTGCTTGTTCGCTAAAAATCCTTCCATAACTATAGAGGTGAATACAAGCAAATTTGTAGTGGTTGTTCTTTGACGAATAAAACCGTGTTGGCATGGAGATAAAAGACTAGAACACTGATATTGCAGTTGACTGGTGACAATCTGTTCAAAGACTTTAGGAATGACTGAAAGTTTAGCAATACCCCTGTAGTTTTCAACATTTGACCTACTACCTTTTTTATGCAGGGGTATAATAAAAGACTGTTTCCAAAGTGCCGGGAATGACGTAGATCCCAGAGATAGCTCAAATAATTTTAAAATAGGCTCATACATGTTTTCGGCGCAGTATCTAAGCACGCAACTAGGAACACCGTCCGGTCCCGGAGAAAAGGTGGGCTTCAAAGATTGAAGACTCTGAAGAACAATATTACCATCAATAGCAGGATTCCTAATGTAATACGAGCTATCTAAGCGATAGAGATATTGACCGGAATGAAAACCACTGGATGAATACGTGGACTTAAAGAACTCAGAAAATAGTTCAGCAACGTCGTCATCAGTGCAAGCTTTTTTACCTCCAAAGGTTAATGAGGAAGGATACCCAGAAGTTTTCCGCTTTGAATTTACGAAACTGTAAAACTTTTTTGGATTTCTAAAAAATTGGGCTTTACAACAACTCAAGTAATTTTTATAACAAATTAAGATGGTGAAATTTAGAACGAGCTATTAGATATTTAGAGAGGTCTGCAGATGCTCCAGATTTCTTGAACCTCTTATAAAGCCTAGATTTAATGTTATTAAATATGATAAGTTGCCTTGAAAACCAAGGGGGCTTATTCGAACATAGGGTATAGCGAGTAGGAATGCAGGTATCAAAGAAGCTATCAAGCGTACTGTAAAACATAAAGATAGCCGAATCGACATCAGTGCAAGCATAGAGATCCGACCAATCATGGGAAGCCAACAGATCATTGAGCATAATGAAATTCGCTTTGTAGAAGCATCTAGATCGGGGACGAGACTGTACTTGAATCCTACGGGGTAGGCTGATATCAAGTGATATCTCTAGCGTAGGGTGAAGAGGGTCTTCTGGAAGGGATAAAGGTGGTATTTGCGTAAGGGCAGTACCCACCGAGCCATCCACAAATACTAAATCCAGCATTTTATTTCCACTATTTGGAACATTGTTAATCTGTAAAAGAGATGAGTCTAACAAGCAATTGAGAAACTCATGTTGAGCAGTGGGAGTTAAAAAGTTTGAATCACTTATATTAACCCAACTAACTGTTGGCAAGTTAAAGTCACCAACAACAACAAGTCGATCGTTATCTCCCAACTGCGAATGCAAATCACAGATGGCCGAGCTATGACTAGCATAAACATCCATATCCGAACGAGGTGGTATATACGAACAGCAAACAATTACGCTATAGCTACCGAATGAAAGCCTAACTGCTATGAACTCGATATGAGAGATATTGTCCAGCGAAATCAACTCAGACGATAGGTTAGATTCAACAGCAATAAGGACACCTCCCGCTCTAGAGATGCGATCACGCCGATAAACAGCATATTTATTTGAAAAAACCTCAGAATTGTAATTATCAGGCTTTAGCCAGGTCTCCGTAAAAGCTACAACTTGTGCAGAAAAGTTGAAAGAATTAAGGAAGAATGGAACAAGTTTTGATCGTAAACCACGAACATTTTGGTAATTAATGAGAAGACGGGACAGATCAGCAATTACCTTTGTGTTGTTATTACTGTGTTCGTCATACCGTTTTTTGGCTGTAATAAAACAGGTTCGGCCCTCGCCTTTCTCGTGAACAAGTGAACCACAGTATGCTTGGGCCAAAAAGAGGAATCAAGTATCTTATCGAAATATTCATCTGAAAGGGATATTTTAAATGAGGAGATGCCTCTCTCATTTTTAAAGTTAAATTTATACACATTGATGTTACTAGTGGGTGCAACACCAAGTTTAGAGCAAACGTAATGAGCAATGTCATTTTCGGTAAGCGAGGCGTATAATCGTGACACAAATACAGCCCTACGAGGTGACACGGCAGTCACCTGCAAAGGAGTAGCGGATAGCGTACCAGAGAGCTGGGAAGGTGCGGCCGTTATAGCGTTGGTTATCGAGCCCGTACTATTTTTTTCAGGCACACTTGTATCGCTAGCAACAACCCCAGTATCGGTAACTGTTATTGTTGGAGCTAAAGATACCGGTGGAGGTGTAGGATGAATTGGGGAGTCCAGCGAAATCAACATTGGTGACGTAGAACAAACAGCTGCAAAGGTACCACTATTAGTTCGTGCATCGTTTAATTTTCCAGAGATCGTCTCACTGGAAGTCTCGACACAACCTTGTGGAGATTGCTGAGCTGCATTGTTCATAACGTCTTTGGTTAGCCTGTTCGTATCAGTCAACGCGGTTGAAGGGACATTCGTAGGAGGACAGCTTTGCCCCTGACTCGAAGACAAGTTGGAGACATTGTTGGGCATACATTTCTTACGTTTTGGGGATTCAGATATCACTTTCAATTTTTTAAAGTGAGCCTCCATCGTTTTGAATCTTTCGTTAAAGTCACGAAACCCAATAAAAATGTTGTTGAACTCTTTTTGAGTTTGCCTCATAAAAGCTCGCATGTCATTTTCTACGGAACGACAATCATGACATGTCCAGTTCAGTCCAATTTTGCTGGCTATTAGGTCAACCACCCGACCACCTATGTGAGAGAAACCGGCACAGATAACATGAGCCATATTATCACAGAGCCAACAACAAACATAAGTATCACCACGGGAAATTTTCTTTTGATTGGTGCACTTCTTGACACAGCAATCCAACATAATTGCAAAGTTAAACAAACCCAAAGAAAAATAGGCAAAAGAAACTATAAGTATAGGATAAATTGAACAGCTGTTCAAAAATTATGGGCGAGAGTTATTTTGGAGCACTGGATGCAAATCGCAAGACAGCGTATAGCTAGCAGCGAACACAACACAAAGCAAAAAGGGCACACAATGACTTGCTAATAGCAGCTACCAACAAAAAGGTATGTAGTTATCACAAATTTTTGTGAAAATCTATGATATATGAATTCACAGACTGAATGTTTAAATTGCACAAAAAGCCACTATGTATATTGCACTGTGTAAAGATTTAATACGAAATTAAACTTATAAACTGTTTGATAGGTCGCTTTCTATTCTTGTATGTATTATGTGTTCCAAATATGAGCCAAATCGGACAACAAATACGATTTTTATGAAGCGGCGATTTTTTTCACAGGTCGATTTCTATTCTACCATGTATTATGTATTCCAAATATGAGCCAAATCGGACCACAAATGCAAATTTTGCGAATATCTCGATCCATGCGCCACCTAGCGGCGATTTTTTTTCACAGGTCGATTTCTATTCTTGCATGTATTATGTGTTCCAAATATGAGCCAAATCGGACCACAAATGCGAATTTTGCGAATATCTCGATCCTTGCGCCACCTAGCGGCGATTTTTTTCTTATTATTGCATTGTCATCGGGTTCTGAACTATATTCCAAGTTTCAAGCTTGTAGCTTATCGGGAAGTTACTTAAATTTTAATTACAAGATTCGTTCACAACGGCCGTGCATGAGGCCGTGCAGCCTGTCAACTCAAGCTAAATAAAACCGTTTAAAAAGCCCTGGAATATAAGGAATATGCTCTAGAAGTCTTCTTAAGCATTACCGGGGCTTTCTAAATGGGCGATTATTGATGGTCTTAATTACGTTAAAGTACATCCAGCCTTACCCAGATGGGTCGACTGCATGTTAAACTGCTATAAGATTACATCGCAATGGGGATTGTACGCGGCCACGAAATTAGTGGACAAGGGTACTCCGCAGGGAGGGGTGCTATCACCTCTGTTGTGGACGATGGTCATTAATCAACTGCTTAGGGGATTCTACGAGGGACCAGAAAAACTTACGGTTTACGCAGATGACGTTGCATATGGTCTTGTTTACAAAGAGGTACAAGGTCCCTAATTGGACCAGGCCTAAGTTAGGAGGGGCGACCCTACGGGAGAAACCTTGCACAAAATATCTAGGAATGATCCTAGACAGTAAGCTGTCATGGAAGCTCATCGTGGAGGAGAGGGTGAGGAAGGCTTCAACGGCACTTTATGCATGTAAAAGAATGCAAAAGAACCGGCATATACGATCAGAAGGAACTAGATGACGATGCCTCAAAACTAACAACCAAAAGCAATAATTATCATTTCACTGACACAAATTTTATATTTTTTTTTCGGGATTTGGACACAATGTTGTTGTTGTTTTTGTAGCAATGAGGTTGCTCCCCGAAGGCTTTGGGGAGTGTTATCGATGTGATGGTCCTTTAGCCGGATACAGATCTGGTACGCTCCGGTAACACAGCACCATTAAAGTGCTAGCCCGACCATCTCGAGAACGATTTATGTGGCCACATTAAACCTTCAGGCCATCCCTCCCTACCCACCCACCTACCCCCCCCCCCCCCCAAGATCCTCGTCTGTTAGTGAAACAGGATTCGCCGCGGATAGGTGAGGTTGACAATTGGGTTTGGAGAAGCTATATATTGCGCTGGCAACCTAAAGGGTTGCGCTACACAGCCCCTTGAATCTGGTATTTTAGTCGCCTCTTACGACAGGCATACCTACCGCGGGTAAATTCTGACCCCTCACCCGCTGGGGGGTATTTGGACACAATCTTTTCATTATATTACTTAACAATTTAAAGGCTTCATTCTGTATTGCGAACGATAGCTCAGACGAACGATTCGTCTCCAAACGATTTCGTCTAGCAATGGTATTCTCTATAATTTTCGTTCGGTCTTTACCTTTCTAACTAACAGGAAGGCAAAAGTAATTGTCAAGTGATAAGTTGCCATTGTTTAACATAGTGCAAATACACTAGCGATTCGTCTCTGATCCGCATCGAATGTTCGTTTCGTAATAGAGAATGAGGCCCTAAGATTAGACATTTTTTTCAATTTGTATTTTGACTTACCAGCAACAACAGAATCATGTTTAATTGTACGCCGCATAAGCATTATAGCATCTTGTAACGAAGCTCAGTTTCTTCCAAAAATTTTTCAACACTGCCACGTAAAATCAATGTACTTGTTCTAGCATTAACGCAACCTTTAAATAATTATAAACTATAAAAATGAAAGCTCAACAATAAATCCAAAAGCTCCCGTCCGCAATCAAAGAGTATTTGTGTTGTCAACCGAATCAATACATCGCAGCAAAAATTTGTGAACGTCAGCGTAAACAACATACAGCTGACCCTACAACTCGATACCGCATCTGATATCACAATTATATCAGAACAAAATTTTAGAAAGCTAAACGCAAAAAAAGCAGTCGAAGCTAAAGACACAGCCCGTAGCGCAACAGGAAAGCTACCACTAACAAAGCAATTTAGATGTAATGTTAAATTCAAACAGCAAGAATTAGAACTCACATGTTTTGTTACACCTGTCCGGGATTTGAATGTGTTAGGGCTCGACTGGATCACAGCTCTAAATCTCGAAGACATGTCCATAAATGCAATCTGCAATCAATTAACAGCAGAACCACGGGGAAGTGAAGTTACAAATATAAATAACAACATTTTACTTCTAAAACAATCTTTTCCAGAGGTCTTTGAGGAAAAGCTTGGTCTGTGCAAGTACGCAAAAGCGCAGTTGGTAGTTAAGCCAGGGCATTCTCCAATTTTCCGGCCAAAACGACCAGTGGCCTACGCTATTCAGCATCTAGTGGAGGAGGAGCTACAAAGACTACAAAATATTAATGTAATATCACCAGTTTCAAATTCTGAGTGGGCTGCGCCAATAGTCGTGACAAAAAAGTCAAATGGCAGCATACGTATTTGTGCCGACTTTTCGACAGGCTTAAACGCCGCTCTCGAAGAATACCAATACCCCCTCCCGCTGCCAGAGGATATATTTGCGAAACTCGCCAATGCAACATTTTTTAGCCATATTGACCTGTCGGATGCTTTCCTTCAGATCGAAGTTGATGACAAATCAAAGGAGTTACTCACGATCAATACGCATTTGGGTTTATTTCGTTACAATCGAATGATATTCGGAATAAAGACATTCCCAGCCATCTTCCAACAGGTAATGGATAAAATGCTATCTGGCCTGAACTGTGCAGCAGCATATATAGATGATATTTTTGTGTCGGGAAAGGACCAAATTGACCATGATCGGAACTTACGGGAAGTTTTGAAAAGAATTCAAGACTATGGATTTAAAGTTAAATTTGCAAAGTGCAAATTTGCGGCGACCGAAGTTAAATACTTAGGTTATATTATATCCCAGGACGGACTCCGACCTGACCCGGAGCGTATATCAGCGATTAAGGAGATGCCAGAACCAACCAACGTAACCGAACTGCGATCTTTTCTGGGCGCTATCAATTTTTACGGGAAATTCATCAACAAAATGCGTCAGTTTAGAGGGCCGTTGGACGAACTTCTAAAGGCAAACGTAACATGGAATTGGACGTCCACCCAAACCAAGTGTTTTAACAGCCTCAAGGATATCCTTACTTCAAATTTGCTATTGACATACTATGACCCAAATGAAAAGATCATCGTTGCCGCCGACGCATCTAATTACGGCCTTGGTGCATGTATTCTCCACGAATATGCTGATGGCTCGATAAGAGCAGTCTGTCACGCCTCACGTTCCCTTACACCAGCGGAAAAAGCCTACAGCCAGATCGAGAAAGAGGGGCTCGCCCTCGTTTTTGCAGTCACCAAGTTTCATAAGATGATATTCGGCAGAAAGTTCAAGCTACATACGGACCATAAGCCGTTACTCGCCGTTTTTGGTAAGAAAACAGGCATTTCGGCACACCAGGCTAACCGACTACAGAGATGGGCGTTGCAGTTACTAGCATATGATTTTGAGATTAGCTTTATATCAACAAATAGCTTCGGTTATGCTGACGTTCTGTCGCGCCTCATAAATAAAAACAAAAAATCCTCAGAAGACTACATCATCGCTTCGGTAAAGTTCGAAGGCGAAATCAAAAAAATTCTGTCTGATGCAATTGACAAGCTACCAGTAACGCACAGAATGGTGAAGTACGAAACAGAAAGAGATACAACACTCAAGCGACTATCAAGTTATATCGATAACGGCTGGCCAAAGTCTACAGAAATTGGAGCGGAATTAAAACCATTCGTGGTGAGAAGCAACGAGCTTAGTATCATTGATGGTTGCATTATGTTAGGCCGTCGTGTGGTAATACCATCCGTTTTACGTAAACGGATCCTCAAACAAATTCATAAGGGGCATCCAGGAATGGAGCGAACCAAATCAATCGCCAGAAGTTTTGTATATTGGCCGCGTATTGATTCCGATATAGAAGAGCTAATACGGAACTACAATAGCTGTGCTTCTGCAGCCAAGATGCCAAATAAAACGTCACTACATCCATGGCCGAAACCATCACACGCTTGGGAACGCCTACATATTGACTACGCGGGACCGATAAAAAACGAATATTTTCTGGTAATTGTCGACGCGTATTCCAAATGGCCAGAGATAGTTCCAACCATTTCTATAACAACCCAACAAACAATTGATATCTTGAATGAGATATTTGCACGTTTTGGAAACCCAAAGACTATAGTCTCCGATAACGGAACGCAATTTACAAGCGCGTTATTTCAACAGTTTTTAGAAGAGAATGGCATTGTCCACCTACGTTCAAGCCCTTACTACCCAATGTCGAACGGTCAAGCAGAGAGATTCGTTGACACCTTCAAACGTGCTCTAATAAAATTAAACGGAGAGGGAACTACTCATAAAATTTTACAAACGTTTTTGCAGTGTTACCGCTCATCGCCCAACAAGAACAACGAAAACAACAAAACACCTGCTGAAGTCTTACTAGGAAAAAACATACACACCACATTAGATTTGATAAAACCTAAACCGGTTTACATTAATCGCGAACTTGATCAGCAAAAAAGGCGTATGAAAAGATAATTTGACAGATCACATGGAGCGAAGGAAAGGGTGTTCCAAACTGAAGAAAAAGTATATGCTCGCGTTTACAAAAACAAAAACAAATTTGAATGGATACCAGGAAAAATAATTGAGCGGGTAGGGAATGTTATTTACAATGTTCTGCTCAACAACAAAAAGGTTATAAGAGCACACGCAAACCAGTTACGAAAGCGCCCTCATACTTCAGACTCGACGACAGCTGGGGAAGAAAATGAAAACAACACATTTATTGATGCGTTCGATCTATATGAAGATACACAAACTCAAAGGAATTTAGTTTCAAACGAGACAGAATCGAATACGGCATCATCGCAAAAAAGACCATCACCCACACTGAAAGAACGACTTCAGCGTTTACGTCGCCCAGTGGAACGATTCGTTCCTGGGTAAAGTATCCAACCAAAAAGGGGAGGTGTTGGCAACCCTATACAATTGCAGAAGTGACAAGACAAAGTGAGATATTGAGGCATTCGGTCGACATCAGCTAACTGCATAAAACCATAGTTATTGTCATTCCACGTATTAATCTTATTTGTGAAGTAGTTTTGTATATATATATAGTTATCCTATTTGAATTGAATAAATATCGTAATTGAGAGTACGTCTTAATAATCAAGAACGTAATAATGTCAAACCTTGGAAAATATTGAAACGTTCACCACCAACCTGACGTTCTTCAAAGTAATCACATTGACCCAAAACACCTGAATTAATATCATTAGCTGTAGTTATAACAGCATCACCACAAGCTTTCATTCTACGTTTCCAATCTTCTTCTGGTACATGAACAGCAGAGAACATATCACGATCTGCAAAATACTGTGTAGCAACATCACCAATTGGTAATTTAGAAAACACAACATTGGCGCCTTACTTAGCTAGTTTATTCTACAGAATACGCCATTCAGCATCAACAATTTTCTGATACTCTTGGACATTGGAGGACATTGCTGTGGCAGATCATTTTTCCAATAAAGCACTTTGTTGCTCCTTTGATTGGCGCTTCGACATGTACAGCCATGTCATATTTTAGCATGCATAATTGTAATGCTTTATATATAGCTTTAATGATGATACGTGCATGCACGCCTTCCTCAACATCTGGCTTAACTTGTTTTAAGATTTCACATGCTTAAAATACTACTGAAGTGGTGCCATCGCCGACCTGATAAGAGAAACATTTTTATTCTACACATTCTAATATAACAAAAAACTTACCTCAGCATTTTGAAATTTGGCGATGTCTACTAGAGTTTTACGGCTGGATTCACAATATCCAATAGTTTCATAATGGTTGCCCCATCATTTGAAATTGTGGCCTTACCACTGGAATCAACAATATGTTTGTCCATACTACGTGAACCCAATGTAGTGCGTACAGTGCCACAATTGAATGCGAGGCATTGATGTTGGATATGAGTTGAGGTTTACCATGAGAGCTATCGGTACCCAAGCATTTTTTACACAAATACTCATGTACCCAATACAAGTTCAGGACGTTCATATTTATGGACACGCTGTCCGGTATGGCCCAAATGTTGCAAATATGCAGTTGGCACTGTTGAGAAAAAATATGGATCAATGAACACAAGTAAAAGTGAAAGATTTTTTTACCATGTCTTGTTACTTTACACATTAGACATTGGAAACGACGACCAGCATCTACAAGTTGCTATTGAGCCTTGTCCCGATTACATCTTGCAACGATTACAGGGATTCAAGGGGTTGTGTAGCGCAATATATAGCTTCTCCAACCCAATTGTCAACCTCACCTTCGAGCGGCGAATCCCGTTTCACTAACAGACGAGGCTCTGGCGACCCCAAGCTCCTCATGGAACTTGGGGGTGGGGAGGGAGGGATGGCCTGAAGGTTCAATGTAGCCATATAAATCGTTCCCGAGATGGTCGGGCCAGCACCTTAATGGTGCTGTGTTACCGGAGCGTGTCGGATCTGTATCCGACAAAGGACCATCACATCGATAACTCCCCAAAGCCTTCGGGGAGCAACCCGATCGCTACAACAACAACAACATTACATCTAATTGCACCCAATTCACCAAAATTTACAATGGGTGGCTCATATTCACCCTCAACCGTGCGTGCCATTGGTGAGACGGTAAGTGTAATGGACAAAGCTGTTGTTTTTAATAAATCACCTGTTGCAGGTATGCAATACAAAGACGACCTGCAAAGAAGAAAGATCAATGTAATTGCCAAACAAAACAATAATTTCGATTATCGATACCTAACGTAACGTGGCGAGGAGTTACCCTGATCTTCTACCACATATTTTGTGGTCACCAATGGTGGTGATAAACCCTGTTCATTAGTAATAAAAGCACCACCAGCGCTATTTTGATTTTCAATGATAACGCTTATCGGATTTGGCATCTGATCGGGATCTAAACGGCGTTGGGCTTGATCATACTATTGCGGCTGTTGATATTTACCAGTAACAGGTGCATGTGGTTGCTAAAGAAAATAACACAAACATAATCATCACCAAATTTGTAAATTATTAGTTGTATTAGCATACATTATAACCAGGACGTCCGGACGTGTCCGGGTATTGGGGGTTGACCCGGCTTGGGCGGTTGACTGAGCATTGGCGTCTGTCCAGGTTGTGTTGGTAGCATCATAAAAGCCATCAATAACAAGTGCCAAGAATATATCCGCGGCATACCTGCCGACCAAAATGATTCAAGGGGTTGTGATTGCCAACCTCACCTACCCGTGGCGAATCCTGTACCTAACAATTTGGTGTGAACAATTGGTGCCAGTTAACCCTCTGAAATAATCGGCACAATTGTACGCCATTGTGTTGGCATTAATTTGGCCCTCCCGTGACCAATCTGTCTTCTTTATGCTAGAATAAAGCCATTCGTACCAGCGTGCTTTACATTGCTTGGCAGATTTGCGGTGCAGCAGTGATTCAATACGTGACCACTGGTTTTTGCCATATTTCATTACAGCTGCTTTGAGGATTTCATCCGGAAAGTTATCAATTTAGTTAATAAACGGCCAAGAGTAACCAGTCGCGTCAAATGCTTACCTCAGTGTTTCTCCACACACCACCTTTTATCATAATTCGTGGTATGGTGCTATATAATTGTGAATTCTTTCGATGAGCAACTTGGTAAAAACTTGGTATCAAATGAAAGAGGGAGTTCTCCCGATCACAAATATATATATTTCAAAGTGCGCAAACTTATAATTTAAAAGTTATTAGTTGTTAAAGTTTGCAAATATAACAAATTTCTATAGCACTTTAAATTACAATTTACACATCTTTCAAAACCTTAATCCACATACATATCTATATAAATTGGCAACGATAAACTTAAATTGCATTTTTGTATATTTCACATTTCATTTTTGCATTGTTTTTACGTATTATACATGTTTTTATTAAATCAATCGCGCGTTTGTAGCAACATGCACATATATATATATATATATATATTTTATTGATGACATTACAAAGCTGTGCTGCCACATATATATACGTATACACATATAAAATTTGTATACAAATTTGCAAACTTTAACACCAGATAACTTTTAAATTATAAGTTTGCGCACTTTAAAATATATATATTTGTGATCTGGAGAACTCCCTCTTAATTTTAAATCTTTCCGGAGATATTCCACTTAAAACTCTCAAAATTGAAAAAATTTTCCACCACCAAATGTTTTGCTGTCTCTGCTGAATTAGAAATGGCGGATTTTTTTGCACGCAAAAATGACGTATTTTGCTATCCCTATAAAAATAATAGGCGCGAGAGAGCACGATACATTGTGGGAAAGCTAAATTTGTCAACATGCTATTTCATTTGGAGAATTTTTCATTCCAAATCGTCACCCCTGTCACGATTTTTGCAGCGCAGTTGGCTCCACGTCATCTGGCTAGTCATTTTACCGTCATTGTGCGGTCACGCCCCTTCTGTAAGGCAACCCTTATGATAAGTGTTGAGTGACCATAACATCAATCATTAAATATTAACCACGTCAATCTTTTTGACCACACCAATCACTCACAATGAGGGTTACCTTAACAAACGTCACTTTGAATGACGCCAATTAAATTACGCGCATTGAAGCTGAACGGTCGTGCCTGTCTCGTGAAAATTAATTAAATTAAATATACACATATAAGTGTAGTCCGCCTCTTTTTATATTTTTAAAAAATAACTTTATTAAATAAAGCATTAAATCATTGTATCACAATACGAGTGAACATTTTGTTTTCATTACAATCACAAGTTAGTGTGTGTGTAGACCAGTGAGTAACCAATAAATTTTCCACAGCTTTATACGTGTCGCGAAGCTGCATGTCTGCAGCGTGTGCAATGTTAAGGGTAAGAAAAGAGATGACCACGATGGTCATCTTACATGGCGACCGTGACTCGCTTGCGGAAAAACGGCTCCGGGGAAGTGGAAAAATCCCCCGAAACATAAAGCCAAAAGACATTAATAGATCTTATCCTAAGAATATGTGCGTGGTGGTAGTGCAAAAATAGCGCGTGGTGGTTGTGCGAATACGGAAAAATTTCCAAAATTACACGAAGTAATACCTAAATTAAACATATATTTCTCTACAAATTATAAAACTTCAAAAATACAAAATCATAAAAATTCAAAAACGACAAAAAAATTATAAAATTTCAAAAACTACAATAAAAAGTATAAAATTTCAAAAACCTACAAAAAAAAAATCATAAAATTTCCAAAACCTACGAACAAAAGTTGCGGTGGTACATGCATACATACATATATACATATTGAACAGAAATTTTGAACTTTTGAAAATGCTGTACCACGCCATGAATCACAACCACCCGCTACGTCTTTAATACGCACTACCGTTAATAGCGGTAAAATCATGCCAGTTACTCAATACCATAAAATCAACCAGAAAAGCATACATAACAAAAGTAAGAAGAGAAAAACCCAGTCGGCAACAGCATCGCTTTTGACGACAACAGCTACATAGGCAAGGAGCGGAAAAATACCAACAACGCATACACCAGCAAGCAGGAAAACACAAAGAGCGGTACAGTAGAGTAGATTAGAACATACGTATATATCTAATATTTCATTTCTGTGTACAAATACCTGTATACTATGCATGTAGCAAATCAACTTGACACTTTTGCCTTTGTACATATGTACTTTTTCTATAAACATTTGTATACTATGCATGTAGCAACAAAAATTGCCACTTTGTTTCTAAACATTTGTATACTGCGCATGTAGCAACACATTTTTCTGCTCAAAAATTAACCAAATATTTAATATAAACATTTAAATATCGAAAACTTTTTGAATGTACATTAAAAATACTTTTAAATATACGGCCAAATTATCACGCATATATTACTATATTCTTTCTTTTTCAAACATTAACATGGAACTTGAATTTTTTTGTATTTTAAATGCGAACACTGCTTCGTAATAAATATAATCGGAAAAATATTTTTTCAAATTTACACATTTTTTTTAAAACCTTTTTGAAACGCAAATTATACATCAATTTTATATGTATAATACCAAAAATATCAAATCTTTTCGCCAAAAATTTTTTTTTTTCCTTTTTAAATTGCATACCACAATTACACAGTGAATGAATAGTTTCAAATTCATTTTTGTATAAACAGTGCCTACACCGTTAATCTTAACATTTTTCCGAATTTTTTATTCATGAAACATTTTTTTCTGCCACGGAGGTAAATATTTTCAATAAATGTAATAAAGTTTTCAGATGTCAGTTGTCAAATGTCAGATTTTGATTCCAATTTCAAAAGTTTACGCTCTAATTTCACTAAAGTTACTAAACGAGTTTTAAATAACCGATCAATCTCAGCGAAAAAGTCAATAGAATATGAAGATGCTTTAATTAAAGGCTATAACGAAATTATAATACAAGTAAATTCATATTTTGAAAATCGTGATAAGCCTAGTTAAATAATCGAAAGCTTGTCAAAGTGCAGAGAACAACTCACTAAATGTTTTTCTAGAATTAACTGCAATATAAAAATACCCAAAAATCTTTCTGAATTAATACAAGAAAGCGAATCAGGTTCTGATTTTGACACTGAGGAAGAATTATCTGACGCATCGACAACTTCAGCATACAAAGCCAGTATTATTAAAAAAAGTCCCGTATCTTTTCTTGAAGATTTCCCTGGATTTTCTAATTCACTTCACAATAATAATTTAGATACAATTAGCGAAGAACAACCAACAATGGCGACTCCAGAGCAAAAGAAAACTATGTGTGCATCCATAACTAGAGAAAACTACAGCGGCGATCCGCTTTCACTGGCATCCTTTATAGATAAAATAGTTTTGATAGAAGATTTGATGGAAGAAAATTTGACAAATACTTTCATTTCGTTTATAAAATCCAAGTTAGAAGGGAAAGCGCGTGAGGCAATTACAAATGAAGTAACAACAATTCAACAAATAAAAGATGCGTTAAAAGGTAGAATAAAACCTGAAAACTCAAAAGTTGTTGCAGGAAAAATTGCATCGTTAAAAGTTTTTAATAATAATCATACTGAATTCGCCAAACGTGTTGAGGAACTCTCCGATGCTTTAGAACGATCATTAGTTATAGAAGGAATGACTCAGGAAAAAGCGCACGAAATGGCAGTCGAACAAACCGTCAACGTTTGTCGGCTTAACACTCGCTCGGACCTAGTAAAATCAATTTTAGCGTCAACTACGTTTACTGATTCTAAGGATGTAGTTGCGAAAATGATCGTAGAACAAAATAACCAAACAAGTGAAAGGCAGGTACTAGCGTTTAGATCACGTTATAACAGGCAAAATAATAGTTTTCGAGGTAACTTCAGGTCAAATCAATATAACAGGAACAACTTTCCGAGGTACAACAACAATTTTAACAGAAACAACAATAGCAATTATAGGCATAATAACAACAATAATTATAGCTCGCGAAGTAATGGTAATTTTCGTAATAACAATAGCAGGCCCGTAAACAGAAACAACAGCAATAACAACAGTAACAACAACAATCGACGTTCAAATACTACAAATAACGCTAGTGTTCGCACTTTAAACGCCAACGGCCTTCAGGAGCGAACACTGGGGGACCAGAATCTGAATTAAATAATGTTTTTCAAAATAAATCAATTTATTGTTTAAACCTGAACTACTCAGATTTTATCGAACTGAATTGCAATGACTCTTTTAAAACATGCACTTTCTTAGTAGATTCACAGGCTGATATATCAATTATAAAACTTTCAAGTTTAAAACAAAATACTTCTATAAATAACAACAATATCATAAATATAACGGGTGTTACGACAGATACAGTTTCAACATTGGGTACCATTAAAACAGAACTTTTTTATTCAAATTTTTCAATTCCACATACTCTAAATGTAGTAGATGACAAATTCAACATACCGTCAGATGGTATTTTAGGCAAAGACTTTTTAAAAAAATACAATTGCATAATAGACTATGCAAACGAGAGCATAACAATTGGCATTGGCAAAAATATTCATAAAATTTCAATTTTACATAATACAACCGATAATACATTGGTAATTCCTCCTAGATGCGAAGTTTATCGCTTATTTAAGCTGAAAAAATCTAAACATCCAGTTTTTATAGACGCACAGGAAATTTGTAGAGGTGTGTTCACCGCAAAGTGTATTGTCGACACTAACAATCCGATAATAAAGGTTTTAAACGTCACTGACGAGGTAAAATACGTAAGAAATTGTAACATAGTTACGGATGAAATCACCAACTACAACGTGTTTAAAATCAATGATCTTTCAAAAAATTCGAAAAGGTCAGAGGAATTAAAATCAATTTTAGAAAAACAAATGCCAAACTATGCCAAACCAAAACTCCTCGATTTATGTCTAAAATATGATGATATTTTTGCACTAAAGACCGATCGTATGACACTTAACAACTTTTATGAACAGAAACTACGATTGACAGATAAAATTCCTGTTTACATAAAAAATTACCGTTTACCATATTGTCAGAGAGAGGAAATTAATAAACAAGTTGATAATTTATTGTAAGACGATCTTATAGAACACAGCTATTCCAACTATAATAGTCCATTGATACTTGTGCCAAAGAAAAATCCAAATGGACAAAAATCCTACAGGATGTGTGTTGACTTTAGAACCGTAAACAAAAAATTGATAGCAGACAAATTCCCACTTGCACGAATAGATGATATTCTTGATAATCTAGGCAGAGCCAAATATTTTTCTACATTGGATCTATATTCAGGTTTCCACCAAATCCCTATAAATAAAGATTCTAGAGACATCACTTCATTCAGCACTGATCGTGGTGCTTTTCGATGGAAAGTTTTACCATTCGGTTTAAACGTAGCTCCGAATTCATTCTCAAGAATGATGTCAATTGCCTTTTCAGGAATTTCTCCAAACCAAGCTTTTTATATGTCGATGATCTTATAGTCATTGGGTGTAGCGAAGCTCACCATCTTAAAAATTTAGAACAAGTCTTTCAAACATGCAAAAAATTTAATTTGCGTCTAAATCTCGAAAAATGCAACTTCATGAGTTCAGAAGTCACTTTCCTAGGACGCAAATGTTCGTCAAAAGGTCTACTTCCAGACGATTCCAAAATAATTGCAATAAAGAAATATCCGAAACCTTGCGATAAAGATGCAGTAAGACGATTCGTGGCATTCGCCAATTATTACAGAAGGTTTATACCAAATTTTGCTTCCATAGCAGCACCTTTAAATAAACTTAGCAGGAAAAGAGTAGAATTTAAATGGGATGAGTCATGTGATATAGCATTTGAGAAACTTCGAAAATCTTTAATTTCTCCTCAAATTCTCCAATACCCAGACTTCAAAAGGAGTTTATAATTACCGTCGACGCTTCAAAAATTGGTTGTGGTGCCATTTTAAGTCAAAATAAAGATGACATTGACTTACCAATTTGTTTCGCGTCCAAATCATTTAATAATTCAGAACAAAAGAAATCAATAATTGAGTTAGAGCTTTTAGCTATATTTTTTGCAATAAAACAGTTCAGACCATACGTATATGGCACACACTTTACAGTCAAGTCCGATCATCGTCCATTAGTTTACTTGTTCAATATGAAAGATCCCTCTTCAAAACTTTCACGTATCAGACTTGAACTGGCAGAATACAACTTCACTATTGAATACATAAAAGGTAAAACTAACGTAGGAGCAGATGCACTCTCTCGCATCACAATAGAAGAAATTAAAAATTCAGGAACATCAATTTTAGCAGTACAGACAAGATCACAGACAAAACAAGAACAATTAACGCAAAGAAGAAAAAGTCAAAGAAAACATAAAATTGCAAGTTTATGATAACTTTTCAAACAAATTTTCAAAGAAAATACCCAGAGTAAAATCCCAAATAAGTTATGATAAAAGTGGTAAAATTACGAATTTTGAGATAAATGCGCATCTAAAACACAAAAAGATTGAGTTAATTAAGATTGCGTGTGCTAACAAAATAATACATTTAGATGAATTACTTTTGAAGCTACAAAAAGAAGCTGGCAAGCGCAATATTAATATAATCGAATTACAAAAAAGATAATCTTTTTAAATATTTGATCTGAAAACCACTGGGAATAAAATTTTAAAACATTTAGAAATCGTCCTAACCGAACCCGTAGAAACTGTGACAGACGAAGACAAAAAACAACAATTGATAACAATTTACCACACCGACCCAATTTTAGGAGGACATTTCGGTAGCAAAAAAGTTTATGCAAAACTCAGAACCAAATATTATTGGAAAGGCATGACGCGCGATATAGCGAAATTTGTTAAAAACTGCGAAAAATGTCTTTTGAATAAGGTTAAGCCAAAAACAAAAGAAAATTTAGTCCTAACCGAAACACCCTGTAAGCCATTCGACATTGTTGTAATTGACACTGTAGGACCCCTACCTCAATCCGATAATGGTAACAAGTTCGCTGTCACCATTATATGCGATCTCAGCAAATACTTAGTAACGATTGCGATACCTGATAAAAGTGCAAAAACGGTTGCATCTTGGGGTCGCCTGAGCCTCGTCTGTTAGTGAAACAGGATTCGCCGCGGGTAGGTGAGGTTGACAATTAGGTTTTGGGAAGCTATATATTGCGCTGGCAACCTGCAGGGTTGCGCTACACAGCCCCTGGAATCTGATATTTTAGTCCCCTCTTACGCATACGACAGGCATACCTACCGCGGGTATATTCTGACCCCCTAACCCGATGGGTTAGAGTATTACCATTTACTTAGGCAACAATTTATTTCAGAAAAGAAAACGCTATCAATTTATGTGGTGTTGATGCTGCAGAATGTTGTACGGCTGCAATTATTTTCTTCGGCAGCACTCCACAACGATGTGACATCCTCAAAAAAAATGTACCTAGCTCTCTTCATAGTCTTTCAGCCAAAAGCCAAATTTGACTGCGCAAGCATACGGCGATGTTACCGGCATTCTCAAGTACATGAACAAGTTCGAATGTATCTTGCTGTCCTCAATTTGGTTCAAAACCCTACCATTAATGAAAGACGCGTGGTCCTCCAAGCGAGAGACGCCACCACAGATGTTGAGGTCCAACATCTAGATGCCTTATTAGCTAATTTGAGGTTGATCAGGAACCAATGGGAAACAATTTTAAACGAATGCAAAACAGTTGCTATTCAATTGAACATCTCGCCAAAGTTTCCGGACATTCGAAAGAGAAAACCCAAAAGGCCTTCTGAAGATAATTTAAATGAGATGATTACGGATGATTCAGAGTCTGATTTCAAAAACAATACATTCTTGGTGATCGTTGATTCGGTAATCACTGGCATTACTTGCAGCTATGAGAAATTTGAACGAAAAGTTTTCCTCTTTGTGGCAATTTAAGACATGGATGAAACTACGGTTCGGGCGAGCGCAGCAAAATTTGTCGAAAAATACAAGTCGGATATTTCTCAAAGCTTAGAATGTGCAATAGTTCACTTGAAACACATTTACGAAGCAAATTTTGATAAGGGTCTGTCACCATTGGAATTGCTAAATTCCGTCTATTTTCAAAATATGTATACAATTTTCCCCCAACTTTTGTATTGGTTTACGTACCTTTTGCACTTTACCTGTCACTGTATCTAGTGCAGAACGTTCCTTCAGCGTCCTTTCAAGAATGAAAGACTTTCATAGATCGTGTTCATCTAAAGAGCGAGTTTTAGAACTTGCCACGCTTTGTGTTGCATCCGTTTTGGCAAGACAGTTAAATTTTGACATTATTATAAAAAAATTTGCAGCGAAAAAAGCAAGTAAAGCCACTCATTGATATCCGAACATTCTATATTGAATATTTAAAATTTATAATCATCATTAAATTTATCAGAAATGTATGAAAATGTTACCAAATAACTAGAAAAGATTATCTGAAATAATATGTGGCTGTTAAAAGAGAATTTTATTTCTACGTTACAATAAAATAAAACATATAGTAAATATTCTGTGTTAATTTTATTGTCAGCTCTTAGCCAAAAATCATTTAGTTGATGTGGCAAAAATTTTTTTTGATGTAATCCATCAATAATGATTTATGAATGAAACGTCATTAGTTCACGTTAATCAAATGTATTAGTGGATTTTTTATAGGGAGCCCGTAAATTTTTTTAGTCCCGGGCCCGGATTTTCTCTACGGCCCTGGTTCGAAGACGCCAGAGTCTCCGGACCCAGAGCCAAAATATCAGTACCTCTAAAAGCATATACGATCAGCTTTCAAGCGGAAGTATTCGCCATATGTTGGTGCGGTAAGCTGAACCTTCAGCGCTGTTACTCCAATGAAAAAATTGCCATACTCAGACAGACAGTCAGGCCCCACTAAAGGCAATTGTGGCGTTCGAAATAAAGTCAGCACTGGTCCTTGGGTGCACAACGTAGTACTGTTGCACTGGGTCCCAGGCCACAGGGGAGTACAGGGTAATGAGCAGGCGGACTCTAGTGTTTAGTTTGTTGCGTCCCTCCCACAAATTATCATCCTCCCAGCAGATCCATGCAGCAGGTCTGTGCCATACTCTCCTCCTCCGGGAAGGTATCGAACCCAATCCGTGTCCTTCTCCTGACCCGGGTCATGAGAAATGGTTATGCTGCGTTTGCCGGAAAAGAATCTTTTTAGGACGGTCATACTCTTGTCAGTGTGTCATGTCCAAGGGATGGTTGCATCGGACAGGTTGATCTGGGCTTGATCCCAAAACCCGACGTCCTCGTAACTTTTACGAAGTGAGTGAACTCCACAAACAGGCGTCGGACCTCTATGCCAGGAATTGCCCGGTGAATCCTGTACTCAAAGAAAAAAACTAGCAGAGTAGGAACGCACTCTCCCTAAGGAAACGGGAGTCACTCTAGCCGAACTTCGATCTGGATACTGTAACAGGTTAAACTCTTACCTATCCAGAATCAACCCCGACATACAAAACATATGTCCTGCTTATAATGTCTCCCCACATGACACCAACCATCTCTTTAGCTGTATTGTGGAATCAACGCCTCTAGCACTCCTCTCATTATGGTCCACCCCTGTTGAAACTTTCTGTTTCCTTGGACTCCCGTTAGAGGACATTGATGACAATTTGTAATCTGTCGCACCTATTGGATGGGGCGAAGCACTGCTACAACAAGAGAAGGCGGACAACCCGGAAAGAGGCAGGAACTGCATGACCCATCGATCCCGAGCCGTTCCTGTCAGTTGGCTCACAGGGGCATTTATTAGGAGAAGGGGGGAGGAAAGAGAGAAGAACACTGGAGCAATACGCCAGGTTTGAGACAATCTGAGTTACTGTTAGGAAGTTATAGCACAAGTCGCTACAGGGCAATAATAAACCTATCGAAAGATAACCGAAGAATCCCAAGAGCTATTCTTACAGGGCATTATAGACTGAGCAGCCATATGCAGAAAGTGGGCATACTATCGAATAACACATGCCGATTTTGTGATCGATCAGCAGACGGCGGACCATATCCTCCAAGAATACGAAGCAATCTCAAAACGTAGGGCTAAGTTTATGGGCTCACCACGGCCAGTGCATTCCCACATTTAATCCCTCAAGCCAAGAACTCTGCTAGGGTTCATCAAGGAAGTCGGCTACGATGAGGTGCTGTGAAGGAGATGTGCAAGTCACTGTGCAATCCTCAATAAATTATCTATCTACGTTCCGGTAACAAGCACCATTGAGGTACTAACCCGACCATCTCCGGACCTATTGATATGACTACATTGAACCTCCTAGGGATTGAATATTAATAATGACCGCAATGCGAAAGTCTGCTAAAATTTACCATTCTCCATGGAATGCTACATATATAACTTCCCACGTTTTGAATCAGTAATGAAAAGAGCAAAATTTACTAAAATTTTAACTGGTTGTGGGTAAGGTGTTGATGTCCTCTCTTAACGCAATGTAATGGCAAGGCAGGGAAAATAATAAAAATCCTATAAATCTACTGATCATAATTAATTAATCCCTCCCTTTCTATGCAGTTGTATGCATACATACATATGGGTTTTGTTCTCCAAACGCTATTTAAAGAAATCAATTGGTATTTACATGAACTTCGAACTCTTTGGTATTTGCCTTCTTCAGTTGATTATCAACAAAAGCATGACAAATTATCACTAACAAATTCATACATGTTGTTTATATATTTAATATGGTAGGCAATTTACTTACTCTTTCTGGTGCGATGATCCTGGACAATCGGGCCTGACTAGACGAGATTTATTTTGCTTTAACATTTAGCGGGCCTAACGCGAACCATATCATGTTAGGGCACAATTTCGATTATGCGACCAATCAAAGAAATGTCGTGCTTGTAATACTGCTATGATAGCAGCAGCAGCTCCCGGTGCCGGCACATAAACAACAGTTGCATGCGGATCAGTTGCATTTTTTGCTTCGGCTACCTATTCAATTTTAATTCACATTACATTATCTACTATTGCAATTTTTAATCAATGCAAATCAATATAAATTACTGAAGCAAATACTGGCAAACCAAGATGCGTAGTTCCACCCTTTTTTGGGAAAATACATCCAACCAATTTTGTACCGTATTCCAAAGCATGTTGGTTGTGGAAAGTACCTTGTTTACCGGTAAATCCTTGGCAAATGATACGTGAATCTGCATTTAATTGTAGGTTTCTTGTTGTTTTGGCATATCCTGAGCTGAATCTAACCCCGGCAGAGATGATATATATTAGAATAATATAACATTTTTTGTATTATTTAAAAATACACATACGTATGAATGAAAAGCAGAGAGTAAATAATGTTGCTTTGGTTGTAGCGATAAGGGAGCGATTTAGTATGACCACCTGAAACCTTCTAGGCCATCCCGTCGATTCTATACAACTTTCAGGTTCTAAAAACGGATCTCGACACGCGTCTTTTGATACCACATTTGTTTAGGTTGTGCACTGTCTTGAAAACGTTACTTTTTTTGGTTTTGGAAATCGAATTTTCCAATGCCAATTGGTGACAAGAGGACTTGGCTGCCTCTAGTTAATGCGCCAGGTTAATTTAGAAATGCCTAAACAGCTAACACACGTCACACCTAAAACCCCGTAGCACAAGCACTTTTTTAGTTTTTTAGTTTAATTACCACAATTAAAGTTTTTCATCGTTTTAAAATGTTTCCCGGAATATTTAATAAATTGTCGTATTAAGATGACGCTGTCATTTCGATGACAGCAAGAAACGTCGATGTGTTAGTGGAGAGCGAAAAAAGCTTTGAATGTGTGGGTGAACTAGTTACCTCCGTCTTGTAGGGTTGTTAAATTTTAGTCACGTCAAAGAGGATAAATACAATAAGAGCCGTCACTCGTTATTTTGTGGCGAGTATTTCGCTGGAAATTGAAAAAATGTATGCCGAATGTTTTCTGAGAGGGACATTTTTAATTGTCTCGCATTTATCCATGCCGTGTAGGCCCCTTGCGCAACTGTGATTTTCGGAAAGAGAATTAAATAAGTTAGTTAAATACAGTTGGAAAAATAAACACAAAAGCCTCACGAAAATGTATAGAAACCATTTATAAGCATCTCGCCCAAAAAAAAGTAGCGACTACCTCTCAGTATACATCGAGTAAATGCCTAAAAAATAACGAGTGACGGCTCTTATTGTATTTATCCTCTTTGCTTTGGTCAAAGAGGATAAATACAATAAGAGCCGTCACTCGTTATTTTGTGGCGAGTATTTCGCTGGAAATTGAAAAAATTTATGCCGAATGTTTTCTGAGAGGGACATTTTTAATTGTCTCGCATTTATCCATGCCGTGTAGGCCCCTTGCGCAACTGTGATTTTTGGAAAGAGAATTAAATAAGTTAGTTAAATACAGTTGGAAAAATAAACACAAAAGCCTCACGAAAATGTATAGAAACCATTTATAAGCATCTCGCCCAAAAAAAAGTAGCGACTACCTCTCAGTATACATCGAGTAAATGCCTAAAAAATAACGAGTGACGGCTCTTATTGTATTTATCCTCTTTGCTTTGGTCAAAGAGGATAAATACAATAAGAGCCGTCACTCGTTATTTTGTGGCGAGTATTTCGCTGCAAATTGAAAAAATTTATGCCGAATGTTTTCTGAGAGGGACATTTTTAATTGTCTCGCATTTATCCATGCCGTGTAGGCCCCTTGCGCAACTGTGATTTTTGGAAAGAGAATTAAATAAGTTAGTTAAATACAGTTGGAAAAATAAACACAAAAGCCTCACGAAAATGTATAGAAACCATTTATAAGCATCTCGCCCAAAAAAAAGTAGCGACTACCTCTCAGTATACATCGAGTAAATGCCTAAAAAATAACGAGTGACGACTCTTATTGTATTTATCCTCTTTGCTTTGGTCACGTTTGATCAGGCGTCGGTAACTTGTTTACACTTTTTTCCCATTTCGTACCTATTTATGTGATTGTACGTTCCGTTCCCACTTATAGGATGTGAGCATAGCACTGTTCTCCTCACACACGTCACAATGCGCGTCAAATGGCGGTCAAATTTTCGGTCATTTCACTCTACATTTTCGAGTCATTTGACAATCAATTATACTGCGGTTTTACCATTTATATAACCGACATATAACTTGAATTTTACCTGCCGATTTACTTTACCTGGAGCAGCCACATGAATAAAATACCAACCAAAAGAATTGAATTTTCAATATTTATTTTTGAATATAATAACAAAACATAACATATAATATAAACATTTATTTAAAGCATGTCATAAGATTTAGTCATTTTTTTCCCAAATAAAAAATAAAGAATATATGAGGCCCCTAGATGCAAAACCAGATATTTAAAAATTTTAAATTATTTAAATACCGACAATATTGCCTAGCCAACATTCTAAAAACCCTTATTGAAAATTCATGGTGTTGAAGACATGATCGAGTTTTCGGACTAAGTCCGCGATCGGAAATAAAAACACAAAGTATGAACAAGTGTTACAAACAAAAATTATTTAAAATAAATTAAACAAAACATTCGTACATATATGTGCATGCAAAAATAACATTAAGGTGTGTGAAGAAAAGAAAAATTTTTAGAAATCAAAAATTTTAATCAAAAATTACGGAAAACAAGTAAGGAAGGTTAAGTTCGGGTGTAACCGAACATTACATACTCAGTTGAGAGCTATGGTGACAACATAAGAGAAAATAACCATGAAGGAAAATGAATCGAGGGAAACCCTGGAATGTGTTTGTATGACATGTGTATCAAATGAAAGGAATTAAAGAGTATTTTATGAGGGAGTGGGCCATAGTTCTATAGGTGGACGCCATTTAGGGATATAGCCATAAAGGTGGATCAGGGTTGACTCTAGAATGCGTTTGTACGATATGGGTATCAAATGAAAGGTATTAATGAGTATTTTAAAAGGGCGTGGACCTAAGTTCTATAGATGGACGCCTTTTCGAGATATCGCCGTAAAGATGGACCAGGGGTGACTCTAGAATGCGTTTGTACGATATGGGTATCAAATGAAAGGTTTTAATGAGCATTTTAAAAGGAAGTAATCCTTAGTTCCATAGGTGGACGCAGTTTCGAGATATCGCCATAAAAGTGGACCAGTGGTGACCCTAGAATTTGTTGGCACAATATGGGCATCAAACGAAAGGTGTTAATGAGTATTTTAAAAGGGAGTGGGCCTTAGTTCTATAGGTGGACGCCGTTTCGAGATATCGCCATAAAGGTGGGCCAGGGGTGACTCTAGAATTCGTTTGTGCAATATGGGTATCAAACGAAAGGAGTTAATGAGTATTTTAAGAGGGAGTGGGCCTTAGTTCTATAGGTGGACGCATTTTCGAGGTATCGCAATAAAGGTGGACCAGGGGTGACCCTAGAATTTGTTTGTACGATATGGGTATCAAATGAAAGGTGTTAAGGAGTATTTTTAAAAGGGAGTGGGCCTTCGTTTTATAGGTGTTCGCCTTTTCGAGATATCGCCATAAAGGTGGACCAGGGGTGACCCTGGAATGAGTTTGTACGATATGGGTGTCAAATTAAAGGTATTAATGAGAGTTTTAAAAGGGAGTGGTGGTAGTTGTATATGTGAAGGCGTTTTCCAGATATCGACCAAAATGTGGACCAGGGTGACCCAGAACATCATCTGTTGGATACCGCTAATTTATTTATATATGTAATACCTGCCAAGATTTTAAGGGTCTTTTATTTCGCCCTGCAGAACCTTTTCCATTTTCTTCTACTTAATATAGTAGCTGTCACACCCATTTTACAAAGTTTTTTCTAAAGTTATATTTCGCGTCAATAAAACAATCCAATTACCTTACCATATTTCATCCCTTTTTTCGTATTTGGTATAGAATTATGGCATTTTTTTCATTTTTCGTAATTCTCGATATCAAAAAAGTGGGCGTGGTCATAGTCGGATTTCGTTCATTTTTCATACCAAGATAAAGTGAGTTCAGATAAGTACGTGAACTGAGTTTAGTAAAGATATATCGATTTTTGCTCAAGTTATCGTGTTAACGGCCATGCGGAAGGACAGACGGAAGACTGTGTATAAAAACTGGGCGTGACATCAACCGATTTCGGCCGTTTTCACAGAAAACAGTTAACGCCATAAAATCAATGCCCCTACCAAATTGCAAAAGGATTGGTTAATTTTTGTTCGACTTATGGCGATAAAAGTATCCTAGACAAATTAAATGAAAAAGGGCGGAGCCACGCCCATTTTTAAATTTTATTTAATTTTTGTATTTTGTTGCACCACATCATTACTGGAGTTGAATCTTGACATAATTTACTTATATACTGTAAAGATATTAAATTTTTTGTTAAAATTTTACTTAAAAAAATTTTTTTTTTTAAAGTGGGCGTGGTCTTTCTCCGATTTTGCTAATTTTTATTAAGCGTACATATAGTAATAAGAGTAACGTTCCTGCCAAATTTCATCATGATATCTTCAACGACTGCCAAATTACAGCTTGCAAAAGTTTTAAATTACCTTCTTTTAAAAGTGGGCGGTGCCACGCCCATTGTCCAAAATTTTACTAATTTTCTATTTTGCGTCATAAGTTCAACTCATCTACCAAGTTTCGTCGCTTTATCTGTCTTTTGTAATGAATTATCGCACTTTTTCGGTTTTTCGAAATTTTCGATATCGAAAAAGTGGGCGTGGTTATAGTCCGATATCGTTCATTTTAAATAGCGATCTGAGATGAGTGCTCAGGAACCTACATACCAAATTTTATCAAGATACCTCAAAATTTACTCAAGTTATCGTGTTAACGGACGGACGGACGGACATGGCTCAATCACATTTTTTTCGATCCTGATTATTTGCATATATGGAAGTCTATATCTATCTCGATTCCTTTATATATGTACAACCAACCGTTATCCAATCAAACTTAATATACTCTGTGAGCTCTGCTCAACTGAGTATAAAAAGAAAATATAATTTTTTGAAAAAAAGAAGAAAAAAATTTTGAGAAAAAGAAATAAAATTCATTTGAAGGAAAAGTTAGCGTAACAAAAAAAAAAAAAAATTTGTTGAAAGAACCAATTGAAAGAAATCTGTTTTTCAAAAAAAAGTTTTGTAAAAAGAAGTGGGTGAAGGTGAAAAGTAAAAGAAAAGTTTAAAGAAAATAAAAATTTATTGAAAAAAATACATACATACATATCTTGAATGTTATTGTGTTAAGATTAAAAATTAAACAACGTTTTTCAAAAAAAAATTTTTGAGAAAAAAGGAAAAAATAGATTTGAAAAAAGAAAAAAATTGAAAACAATAATTTTATAATTTTAATAAAACAAAACACATACATATATTAAAAACAAAATCACCATTACAACAAAGACGAAGGACAACATAAAAATTACAACATTAGCAAAGAGGTCCAATACAAACAACTCACAAGTAACACATATAAAAACCAAAAATGTCTGAGTGAGTACGGTACATGTATATACATACATATATCCCTCCGATCGTAGAATCCAGACCCCTTCATTATAAACTTACCCAATATATACCCCCAAATATATTCCCTCCGTCTAAAGTACGGACCTAAATTCTATAAATTCCAGAATTTTATACCCTCGGCTCTAAATATCCGGACCCTGGGTATATAACCCACATCATAAAGCCTAAATGGCAAAAATTTCATTTGCCTACCCACTGGTACAAAAAAGTACAGTGCCTTCAAAAAACCCACATAAATTTTTAAACAAATAAATTTGCATTCCCGTATCAACGGAAAATCCACTGCCCGGTTCTATATACCCAAAAAGTTCGTTGCGCTAAATATCGACTTAATTATAAAAATATATACGTATATATGTAATATATGTATATACCCACTTAGTTCGGTAATATCACCCGAGCTACATATTTTTCCGGCGTGAAATTCACCGCTCCCCAATTTACCCTTATATACATATATTACATATAATATATTTTACAGAAAACCCATAGCAACAAACTTTGCCAAATTTTTGTCACTTTTTCTAAAGTGTATTTTACCGGTGCACCCAAGATCAATTTTGCATACAAACCTACAATTATATGCACCCATAATACCCACACGCACTTGTATATCTTTTTGCATAAGCCAAAAACCCACCCTCAACAAAGTAATTGCATGAGCATATGTAACACATTAATAGATGGAATCAACAAAGAAGATCATCGGTTACATATTTTATTTACTTTGTCAATACAGATCAAGTACATTGGCATTTGCAACCTAAAGGTATTGTTGGTACACCACAGTTTACCGGCAAATATATTTTACCCATATATATATATATACATACATATATACCCATATTACTTGTACTCAGAAGCACTGAGACAAGTACATATAACAAAAAACCCAGCATACATTAGGCGGGTCTCAAAAAAAAGACCCCCCAGTGAACACCCATATACATATACCCACATACTTGTACTCAGAAGCGCTGAGACAAGCCCATATTAAAAACCAAGCGTACATTAGGCTGATTCCAAAAAAAAAATTTTTTTTTTGCCCTTTTGACAAAATTTTTTTTCGATTCTCACAGCTTAATAAAAGCTCCCCTTTTAATAAACCAAACTATTTTATAATGCCGAAATCGTCGGACGAAACTCAAAAATTGACCACTGCGGATAAATGCCTGCAGAAATTCATATATGACGGTAACCAAGTAGAAGTTTACTGCTCAAGATGGTCACCCTCCCAAGCTACCGATTTATCAGAGTGTATGCTTAAGGTCAAATTAGAAGACCTAGATAAAATATGGGCAAAGGTGCTAGAGTCCCATCGAGATGTAAGTTTCTCTGATAATTATACAGATGTCAGCGGCTCGGTTGAGCAAAAATTTGCTAAATGCATGGAAACGTACCAAACATGCAAATCGGAAATTTTAGAGGCCTTACAGCTTTTTAATACTGCTAGCACCAACCAACAACAAATACCCGTCCACCCAATGAACAATTCAAACGCAAACGGTTTTTATTTAAAAGTACCACCATGTGACACCGAAGTCTTTCATGGTGGATACGAAGACTGGCCATCCTTTAGAGATATGTTCACGGCAGTCTATAAAAACCACCCTAAATTATCACCCGCTCAAAAATTATACCACTTACGCCTGAAATGAAAAGTCAAGCAGGACTTATTGTAAAGCAATACCCACTGAGCGATGATAATTTCGAGCTTGCCTGGGAAGCGCTCAGATCTAGGTACGAGAACAAAAGGATACTCGTCGACAACCAACTGAAGACGCTGTTCAACCTACCCACAATATTCGCAGAAACGGAGAACAAATACAGAAGATGCAGACAACAATCAGCAATTGCATGTCAACTTTAAACACCCAAGGAATCCCGACAACGGACTGGGACCCGATCCTCGTTTATCTGTGCTCATCAAAGCTGCCCAGTGAAAGCCTTTCACTATGAGAACAATCCCTCAGCTCCCGGAAGGAGCTGCCCCTATGGGAGGACATGAATAAATTCGTCACCAGTAGATACGAGGTAGTAGAAAGACTAAGTACCTACAGACCTGGCAAGGCGAAGCCCCAATTTTCGAGTTTTACAGCACGAATGGTGAATCAAAACTCGACCCAACCCAATAATAATAAAACCCATGCATATCATACGGAGTTCAATAAAACAGCTTCGTGTAGATTATGCAACCAATACCACGCAGTCAAATCTTGCGTCAGGTTTAGGAACTTATCGGTATCAGACCGAATCAAATTTGTGAGAGAAAATAGTTACTGTGAAAACTGTTTATCAACGTCACACCCCAAAAACGAATGTAAAAGTAGTTTCACGTGCGTTTATTGCCAAAAGCGTCATCATTCGCTACTGCATTTGCAGCCCAAACCCCAACAATCACAACCAAACACCAGAGCTCAAAATGCCCAAGCCGGCACCCCTAGGAGAACGGACGACGAGTGAGCCTCAACATCGAAAGCCGCCGCAAGAGCCACCTCCTCCCTACAGTCTCAAGACAAAAACCCGGTTTCTTCACTCTTCTCGAGTAATCATGGAACCACCCTACTACCCACAGCAATAGTATCAGTATACTTTGCTGGCGAATTTCATAAAATCCGTGCCCTAATAGACCAAGGTTCACAAAACACCTTTGTATCATCCTGTATACAAAAGGTTCTTGGTCTACCCACAAAAGAGTCTCCCCACCAGATATCTGGAATGGGTGGAACGGTTGTGAAAAATGCCAATAAAGTCTGCCAGATAACATTCTCTTCAGCAGACTTAACCCAAATGATAGACGTACAAGCAATAATTTTGCCGAAACTAACTAAGTTCTTGCCCACAGTCAGAGTTTCAAGCATCGATCTCGAAGAACTGTCCCATTTACCGTTAGCCGATCCACAGTATTCGATATCATCGAAAATCGATGTGGTAATCGGCAGCGATATCACCCCGCAAATCCTCACCGAAGGGCTCCTACGAAATGTGAGTGGAACATTACTTGCTCAAAACACAATATTCGGATGGATATTAAGCGGCCCTTTAGCTGAAAAGGTATCAACCTTCAGCACTCATGTCACGGAATGCACCGATGACCCCATCAATCAACTTTTGAGACGATTTTGGGAACAGGAAGAAGTTCACCAAACCCAACAACGATCAGAAGATGATGAACACTGCGAAGCCCTCTACCGGACAACCACAATTCGTGAGGAAGATGGACGCTACAGAGTAAAACTACCCTTCAAATCGGAATTTCCAGCCAATCTGGCACTCGGTCATTCACGACCCGCAGCACAACAGCAGTACATCAGCATCGAACGCACGCTCGAAAGAAAACCCGAATTAAGAGACAAATATTTTGAAGTCCTTAATGAATATTTAACCATGGATCATATAGAACCCGCCTCCCAACAAGAGATAATTTGAGATGGTAAATATTTATCATTTTATCTACCCCATCATGCTGTCATAAAACCCGACAGCAAAACCACAAAAGTGCGAGTCGTCTTAAACGCATCAAAAATGTCGCATTCTGGCACCTCGTTGAACGACGTGCTTCATACAGGCCCCATTCTACAAAATGACTTAATGCTCGTCATACTTAAATGGCGACTGTATAAGTTTGTTTTTAACGGCGATATTGAGAAAATGTATCGCCAAATACTCATCCATGAAGAAGATAAAGATTTTCATCGAATCGTTTTTCGGAAACACCCAACTCTGCGGATACAAGATTTTCGACTAAAAACAGTTACTTTTGGTGTAAATTGCGCGCCATATTTGGCGATTCGAACCCTACACCAACTCGCCCACGACTGTCAAGACGAATATCCGCTCGCTAAAAATATTGTATTGAATGAAACTTATGTTGACGATATTTTGTCCGGCGGTCATAATATACAGTCCACTTTGAACTCTATGACTCAAGTTATCGAATCCTTAAAATCGGCAGGGTTCCCTTTGAGGAAGATTTTGGCAAATCACCCTGAAATTTTAAAACCCGTTCCCGACCCTGATTTGCTAGACGTCGACTTCCTTAAATTCCATGATTCGAGTTCCACAAAAACCCTTGGAATTCAGTGGAACGCGCTAACCGACACCTTCACCTACACGTATGATCCACCATCAGCAGAAAACACGATTACAAAAAGGCAGATTTTATCAGCAGTTGCAAAACTGTTTAACCCCTCAGGATGGCTTTCACCAATAATGATTCTTGCAAAAATGTTGCTGCAACAACTCTGGATGGAAGGGACGGATTGGGACGAAGACGTGAAGACCGGAGCTCTCCAAAAATGGACCTCAATTTATGAAAATTTACCTCATATCAGAGACATTAAAATCCCTAGGTGGGTACAGTATTCCCCCGATAAACTAATCCAGATGCATGGATTCTCAGATGCTTCAGAAACAGCATTTTGTGCCTGTATATATTTACGAGTACAAACCCATGAAAATAGTTTTTCATCCCATTTGCTAGCTGCTAAAAGCAAAGTAGCACCCCTCCAAACCGTGAGTCTTCCACGGTTGGAACTCTGTGGAGCAGTTTTACTCTCCAAGTTAGTGAAACAGCTGCGAAGTGAGCTGAATCTACCCCAACACGAACATGAATCTACTCGACAACGCCACTTGGAGGCACGTTTCCAGTAAGGATAACCCAGCGGATTTGGGCACTCGAGGCTGCAAGCCTCAGGATTTAGTCCAATGTCCATTATGGTGGGAAGGACCTAATTGGCTTATCAACCCATCAACTTCGTGGCCAAAGGATATTTCTCATCACCCAACTCCCCCCGAACAACGACATGTGGAAGTATTCCACACCCTGCAGGAAGAAAATATAGACATACTGGACCGGTTTTCGTCGTTTTCTCGAGCGCTTAGAGTCGTGGCCTATATGTTGCGGTTTATCCGAAAAGCAAGAAAACTAGAAGTTCCAGCCACGCTCAACCTCACCCACGCCGAAGTGAATGATGCCAAAATCAAAATCATCATTCAAACTCAACGAAATTATTACGGAAATACGATAGAGCTGCTTCAAACGTCAGGACCCTTACCCAAAAAGAACACCCTTCTGACATTAAACCCCATGCTAGATGACTCAGGAATCATGCGAGTTTCTGGAAGATTAGCATATGCCACTTATAGCTTTAACGAGCGGCACCCAATTATCATACCCGAAAACTCTCGATTTTGTTCTCTTCTGTTGGACTTCCTCCATTCGAACCTGCTGCACGCCGACAAACAGCTGATGATCCGAATGGTACAGCAACAGTACTACATTCCACGTTTGAAGTAAAAGGTCAAAAAGCGCATCTTCCACTGCAAAACCTGCACCATCTACAAACAGCAGATGAAAACGCAGATAATGGCAGCTTTGCTACCCGAGAGGTCAACTTATTCCCTACCCTTTCATACAACAGGAGTCGACTTTGCTGGACCATTTATGGTAAAAACTTCTCCCCTTCGCCGAGCTTCGTATGTCAAAGCTTACGTTTGTGTGTTCGTCTGTTTTTCCACAAAGGCTGTTCATTTAGAAGTGTGCTCTGATCTCACCACGAATGCCTTCAACGCAGCCTTTGCCCGATTTACTGGCCGCCGTGGCCTACCCCACCAGATATATTCTGACAACGGAAAGACGTTCGTCGGCGCACAACGCGGATTACAAAGAGAATTCACCACATTCCTCAAGGAAGTCGCTACAGACGTCGCCGAAAAGTATGCAACTCACGGATTCTCATGGAAATTCATCCCCCCATACGCTCCACACATGGGTGGGCTATGGGAAGCGGCCGTGAAAAGTTTCAAGATACACTTCACGAAGGTAGCAGGAAACCAGAAGTTCTCCTTCGAAGAGCTTACTACCCTCTTAATACGCACAGAGGCGGTCCTCAACTCCCGACCGCCCTCCCCTATGTCCGAAGATCCAATGGATCCCCTAGTCCTGACCCCAGGGCATTTCCTACGTGGCGCGCCGCTCTTGTCGTTACCGGAGCCAACTGCAGAGCATCTCACCTTGGTCAACAAATGGCAGAAACTGAAAGTGCTTCACCACCAATTCAGCACACGATGGAAGAGCGAGTATCTCAAGGAGCTGCATAAGCGGTACAAATGGAAATGCCCTCAACGCAATATTCAAGTTGGAGATTTAGTCGTGGTAAAGGATGATTTACTACTCCCGAACGAATGGCGTTTGGGACGGGTAATCACTTTACATCCTGGATCGGATAACCATGTTCGAGTTGTGGAACTCAAAACACAAAACGGACTAATAACCCGAAATATTGCCAAACTGTGCGTGCTACCAACTGCCTAGTAATGCCAACCCTACCTCTGGTACCCTCTGTTTCATGCAATCTGAAAGAGATATATAAGCTATCCTCACCCATGCCTGCAAATACGAATATTTTTCTTTTCTTGTCTTTGCAGGACCCGCAGAACAACTGAGGGACCAAAGTGTCGCCTCTGTGGCCAACGACATGTGTTGAGACAGTGGCGGGCATTCTTAGCGATGAAACCCGAGGAGAGATACCAGTGTGCAAAAACCCACCGGCACTGCCTCAACTGCCTCGCAATTTCACACTCCACCGGATCGTGCGACTCCGCAAGCAGCTGCCGTAAATGCTCCCTCGGCCACCACACTTTGCTCCACCGGGCTCGACCGAACAACCATGCTAGACGCCAGGACAACGACAGCCGGAAAACCGCCAGAGCGCGGTACAAAGCCGATCGGCTCGTCACAAAGACGTCAAAATACGGCAATTAGTAGCCGAGGCACGGGCGGCCTTGGACAGGGTTGATGCCGCCCTTAACCCATCAACGCGTCGGGAGGGGGGGGGCATGTTGAAGACATGATCGAGTTTTCGGACTAAGTCCGCCCCCTCCGTCTGGCAACACCCGGCCAGTGCGGCCAGTGCGGCCAAGCGCTGGCAGTGCAGCTCAGCTGTGGCTTGCCAACCACCACCGCGCTCTCTGTTTTTTAGTTTACTTAAAACTATCCGCCCACCCGCAACGTCCGAACCGCAATCGTTTGCAGTTTTTCGCCCGCCCGCCGTCGCGCAAATATTTAATTTTATATTTTGTTATTCATCCTTTTTTTCTATTCGATATAATATAAGTGAAATAAAATAATAATACCTTTTCTATCTACTCTAAGTCAAGGAGTTGTTGTGCTATTAATTTTTATACAATATAGGTAAAATATAGGTAAAAAATCAACTGCACAGCTTGACGTTTGCGTTGATATGAATAGAAAGCGCCTTATGAAAAAAATCGCCCCTAGGTGGCGCAAGGATCGAGATATTCACAAAAATCCTATTTGTGGTCCGATTTTGCTCATATTTGGAACACATAACAAATACGAGAATGGAAAGCGACCTATGAAAAAATCGCCGCTATATGGCGCAAAGATCGAGATATTCAAAAAAGTCGTATTTGTGGTCCGATTTGGTCCATATTTGGAACAAATATTATATACAGTCCGCTAGAAATGACATCAAAATATCTTGGAGTTGAAGGAGGGACAAGCATATGTGGCGCAGAGTCGAGTAAAGTCTTTGGAAGGATTATGTATTGAGGAATTAGATTGTAACAAGTTGTCAGGAAAGTCCTTGCAGTAATAAGTCACTAAATGAGCAATAGATTGAGAAATAATAGGCAATTAAATAGACTAAAAACTTGAAAATAAAATAATTTAAAAAAATTTCTAAGTTAAACGGTTTTATTGAAAACAATACTTACATGAAGTAATAATAATACTAGGTTAGGTTAGGTTGGACTGGCCGGTCCATGAGGACCTCACATAGGCTGATTGAGTCCGTAGTGGTACCAGAAGTTTGTTTTAACGACCAAACTGAAAACCCCTATCAAACCTATGTTATAAAATAACTCCGTCCTCTTGGAAAATACTAGAAGCTACCTAGGACTTAAGCCACCTGCTGCTTCTAGATCTGACAGCTGTATCACTCCTAATAGCTGGAGTCTTAGTTTTGCAAGTGTAGGGCACGAGCACAGAACGTGCTAGATAGTTTCCTCCTCCAACCCGAACCTCCTACATCTGCTATCACTGACCAAGCCTAATTTAAAGGCATGTGACGCCAAAAGGCAGTGTCCAGCCAGAATACCCGTCATGAGTCTACAGTCCTCTCTTTTTAATGATAGAAGCAACTTTGTTAGTTTAAGGTTGTAAGACCTACACACAATCTTCGACAATTTACAGCCCCGCGCTTGAACCCACGCCTTTCCCGCTTGGTCGATCATGTGCACCTCTCGCCTTCGCTTAATCTCGCCTAGTCTAATTGGGACGTCTACGGAGCAAGCTTCAAGGGATGCGCCCTTTTTAGCTAGTAAGTCCGCTTTTTCATTCCCATCTATTCCCATATACCCTGGGACCCAATATAGATGTATGCTTCTCCCTGTCCCGATTCTCTCCAGAGACTGCTTACACTCTAACACGCATTTAGATGCTGTGCTATGCGAGATTATTGCCTTAATTGCTGCTTCACTGTCAGTATAAAAGTTAACACGGTTGCAGGTTAATCTATTCTCTTCCAGGGTTTCTACTGCTTTGGTTACGGCTAATATTTCCGATTGGAAAACGCTACAGTAATCCGGCAGCCTGTAGGATCTGCTTATTTCCGAATCAGCACAGTATACCGCAGACCCTACTCCTTCCACTACTTTGGAACTATCTGTGTACACATGTATTTCCTCGTCCGCCATTTGCGCACCCTTGCGCCAACCGCCCACCTCTATTGTGGCCTTAAGATCTCCCTCGAAGCGCAGATAGGGAATCAGATAGTCTGTCCTTCTTGTGATTGATGACGCTATACTACTATGGCCATATGGTCGGCGCTCAAGCTGCTCCGCGGCACCGAGCCTGGTTGCGGTTGTTAATGCTATATTCTTTGCTACCAGGTCTACAGGTGGAATGTGCAGAATGGCATATTGATAGTCATATATACGACCAACTGAACCCTAATCACATTTTTAGAAATTTCACGCGTCCAAAGCTTTTATTTAATTGTCTGATCAACGCCCTAGATTGATGAGGAGTGTGATGACTAGTACCTAGGACCTACCTAATTATTTTCTAGCTTTTAGTATTATTATTACTTCATGTAAGTATTGTTTTCAAACCGTTTAACTTAAAATTTTTTTTCGAATCCGATTACAAATACAACAATGCCGGAATGCGGGATCTTGGCTCATTTGTTTATGATAAGCACTTACGAGGCATAACCGTTCTCCCTTCTGGTTGGCCATGACTTTTTTGAAGTTTTTGATATAATTCGGAGATAAATAAAATAACAACAAATAAAATAACAAAGTAAATATTAAATGTTTTTGTTTGAGAAAAAACATAAATATGTACATTGGGTTGGGTCGATTTGTATGGACGAAAGTTAACCGATATCGCGCCATCGATTTTTCGATAGGATTTGGGCTCAGGAAAAAAAATTCCACTACGCATACCCAAAAAAATTATTTTCGAGCCTGCGAAAAAAAGTCGATTTTTGGACCAAAATTCTTCTAAATCTCTATAAAAGAATATTTTTTTTTAAACTGCATTTACCAATTTTGCACTTGCCAATTGACACCAAAAAAACACATACAAAAAAATGAAAATGAAAAAAATGCATGAAAAATCGAAAAAATCGGTGAAATTTCGCAGGCTCGAAAATAATTTTTTGGGTATGCGTAGGGGAACTTTTTTTCCTGAGCCCAAATCCTATCGAAAAATCGATGGCGCGATTACGGTTAATAAATCGACCCAGTCTAATATACATATGTGTGCAAGAGAGAAATTAACATTTTTTTTGTTGTGTAGAAACGTCAATAATGTCAGAAAAGGTGTTTTTATCATGTGAGTCATGATTCAATTACTAGAGGTCGTTGTGGTTAAAACAATTGTGATAACTTCTGCATAGACGTCAAAATTACAAATGGAATGAATCACCTGATTTTTAATTGAATATCGCTGTCTCATTCTGTATATCTTTATATCACCCGCTGATGATAGCCGGTCCTATGCGCCGCCATATTGAACACCCTGCAAGTTTTGTGGAGGGTACGGTAGATACAGCTGAATGAGCCTTCGATGTCGATAGTTGAACTGGTAAGGGACTCGGAGAGGACAGATTTATCAATTCAATAGTTGGTGGAAGATCTGGAGGTGAAGGAACTTTGGGATCAGCATCCATAGTCGGAGCTGGAAGGGAAACATCAATAGACCTACGATTATTATCCGGAACGTTTACATTTGAATGTTTAAAAGACTTAAATAAGCTTTCATAATGCTTAAACTTCTTGGATAAAGCGAAAATCTCTCTGCCTATTTCAGAAAATCCATCTCGGGCCTGTTTGAAGACCTTGCGCACTTCATATGGGCAAGCCCATATTGAACACCCTGCAAGTCAGTCACTTGCCAATTGACACCAAAAAAACACACAAGAAATGATTTGGAGCCTTGAAAATGAAAAAAATGCATAACAAATCGAAAAAATCGATGAAATTTCGCAGGCTCGAAAATTATTTTTTTGGGTATGCGTAGGGGAACTTTTTTTCCTGAGCCCAAATCTTATCAAAAAATCGATGGCGCGATATCGGTTAATAAATCGACCCAGTCTAATATACATATGTGTGCAAGAGAGAAATTAACATTTTTTTTATTGTGTAGAAACGTCAATAATGTCAGAAAGGGTGTTTTTATCATGGGAGTCATGATTCAATTACTAGAGGTCGTTGTGGATAAAACAAGCGTGATTACTTCTGCATAGATGTCAAAATTACAAATGGAATGAATCACCTGATATTTAATTGACTATCGCTGTCTCATTCTGTATATCTTTATATCACCCGCTGATGATATCCGGTCCTATGCGCCGCCTTATTGAACACCCTGTCAAAACGCTGCCAAAATTCTAAAAGTAGCCATATTGAACATCTTGTCAGGCAGTTAACGGATAAGATATCATACTTGTTTTATCCACAATGCTAGAGGTATTCAATTATGACAGAGCTTTGACACCCCCAAATTTAAAAATGGTTTTACGAAGTATGGAAAACGGGGAATAACTCAATCCCCTTCAGCAAAATTGTAGTAGAAAAGTACCTGTAGTAGTATGTCAGTAGTGATATTAAATTTATAAATGTCAACAGGTTTTGGAGGAAATAATTAATTTTCTACTAAATATTTCGTGAATTGATAAAGTGTTAAGTTGGTTTGGTCATTCTTTCAGAATTTGTTTACGTCAGAATTTTATACAAAACTACACTATCTCAAAACTCGCTATCTAAGCATAAGTTCAAAGCATTTTGACATAAGAGGTAGTTAATGAAAAGCATACTAAGATAAGGCGTTCTTCAACCTAATTCTGATATTGGGCGTTTTTGTGAAAAACCCTGAAATGGGAAATTTTTTTTAATTTTTTTTGGGATAGGATGATTTCGAACTGGCAGCCGACATGGGGTGATACTCTACTCAGCAGCCGCAGTGAACTGACAAAAAAAAAAAATAAAAGAAAATGGCTTATTGTCTTAGAACTTTATATTCCGGCCTTGACTTTGACAGAAGAGTTAAGCTTTTATCCTTTTTATTTTGAAGTTTCGGAAAGATCTTTTCTGTTTAAGTATTCATAGAAGTGTTTCGAATAAACCTCACGAGGTCCGAATATTCCAAATAAGTATGTACATAATATTCCAAATATAAAACGATTCCACAAATTCTTCTGCAGACGTATGTTACGAACATACGGAATGAATAAGTTGACATGCTCAATGAGTGCATGCCGTTATGGCATCTCCATTATTTACTAATGAAATTTATATGTAAATCGATTTACTAGTCGAGTTTTTGACGTTGATCAATGAATTTTAAATTGGTTTAGGTTTCATATATTAATAGGTTTACGGAAGTGCACGATTCCTTGGTGTCCGTACTTTTCATAAAATAACTTATGTCAGCCACACTAATAGGTCACGTCATAGTTAATAAATTCACCATAAAATTAAAGAAATGTTCTGATTGCTTCCTATTTCTACCACTAATATTTTTCGAAAAATCGCAAAGAAACTGTTACAGTGTTAGAGGCTTAACTCCTCCGAAACGGCTGAACCGATTCTCATGAAATTTTGTGAGCATATTGGGTAGGTCTGAGAATCGGCCAGCGTCTACCTTTTTTTTCGCTACGTGCATAGGGTCTTGAGATCAAAGCGTGGACCCGGGTACCCCTAGAATGTGTTTATAAAATATGTGTATCAAATGAAAGCTGTTGATGAGTGCTATAGTACAGGATAATTTTCATACAACTGGGAGGCTAGGCTCTCGAGTAGAGATATACGCCGCCGATAAACGCCGCCGCCGCCGCCGATTAGGGTCGTTTTTCGCATGCCGCCGCCGAATGTCAAAAATATCGACGCGGCGGCGTCGGCGGCGGCGTCCGGCGCGTTACTATATGTTCTACTCATTTAAGACTGTTTAGGCCATTTATTGTTCATGTCGGATATGGTCGAAAGTGGTATCAACAGATGTGCATCACTGCCAGTATAAGAAACTAATTGCGAAATTTAACTCTTTCTAACTGTTCAAAAGTTATTTAAAAAAACAAGCGGTTTCGATGTCAGCTTAGCACGGACTTTGCATCACCCATTTCACCAAGTTATTAAAACAAAACACTAAAAGAAAAGTTATATAATAAACTAGCAGAGTACCCGACGTCTTTCGGGTATAAATAAAAGCAGTACTATATAGACTAATATATTAGACTAATCCCAACCCCCATTTGTATGGGAGATGCCACGCCCCTTTTTCGCTATCCCCAATATTTCCCGAGGGGGTAGGGATTAGTCTTATATACCTCCTCACCTAATTTCAGTCGTCTAGCTTTAATACTTTCAGATATATTGACAACGAAAACTACTAGTTGTATGGGAGGCGCGACGCCCCCTCTTTCGTTATACCCAGTTTTTCTGGAGGGGGTAGGGATTGGTCTCGTATAACCACTCACCTAATTTCAGTCGTCTAGCCTTAATACTTTCAGATATATTGACTACGAAAAATTCCAGTTGTATGGGAGGTGCCACGCCCCCTTGTCGAAAACTTTTTTTATATAGCCTACCATAGATTGACGCCCTCAGGGTATGTCATGGCAAAACTTCGTTCGATTCCATTCTGCGGTTTAGGCTGCAAGTTCAAACATACATACAGACATACTTTCACAAATATATAGTAGAGATTTATATGCTCACTTTGCATATTTTTTTTCAAAAAATTAGTAATGAACAATGAATTCAAATAAAATGACCTAAGGCGTTTCAAATTATTTTCAAATTGCCCTCAAGTTGTTAAAAAAGCAAAAAAGGTGCCGATTTTTAAAAAAAAATTTATATTGCGATTGGCTGAAAGAATAAGCCAAATCAGTGATGCAAAATCCTTTAGTAGGTTCTAGGGGCATAAACACTCCTTTGAACTGATTCTTACCTCATACTTAAGTTGAGGATATATGTACGAATGAGAAGGTTTTGAAAAATCATTTGGGCTTACATTCAAAAATCTATTGTTAATTTGCGAAACTATAAAATAGCGTCTGAAATGTTAATTTAAATTTTCACACTTCATCCTTCAACACCCAAGTCTCCCGGTTTAACATAAAGTTGGCGGCCCTATCCAAAACTAGTCCCTTGGAGTGAATCACATTGATTATAGCCTATCAACCAAGTTTAAATATCACCTACACTTTACGGCTCCTTTTACAAATGAGAATACGTAGGCACATATATTTACCAAGTCAGGCTTTGTCCTTCGCAAGAACACTCATAGTGGTGAAGCAAAAGCTTTCCCAAGACAGTCGAACTAATGACTGTGTGTGCTATTACCCTAACGTAGTGGACCGTCGAACTAGTCTGAAAACTGAAGCTACGCGGTCATCCATAATGAGCTCTTATATCATAAGGCCGGAAAACAGCAGTAAACATCTTTCAACTTAAAATCGGTCGACTTTCATTCTAAAATATCGTTTTGATTTAACGAAGACTATTGAAATAAATGATGTGAACACAAACGTCTGCAAACTTTGGTCTACATTTTAAAAATTTTATCCAGGGTCCTTGTAAAATTTTAATTATGTAGATGCGCCGAGTATTTTACGATTTTCACCGATTACGCAATGACTTCCACTTAGATTGCTTATGATTTCGAAGGCGGCGTCCTTGGCCGAATGGTCGCTCCCTAATGTTTCAAGGTTTTTCTCTGGTGTAGCTTGGCAGCATAGCGCGACAAAAGCATCCGTTGGAAAGTCTTCGGTGCTACACCTAGAGCTTCTAGGAAAGTGACGTCGACGAAGGTATGAGTTCGAAGTCGCAGTCCTATAGCTGGCATATGATGTGAGGGTCAGGAGGCGTGGTAGCGACTGGTGATCGGGATTGCTATTGTTCGCACATCGGGAATTGTAGCTCTTAAGAACAGCCGAAAAACTGGAGGCGCCCTGTGCCACGAGAGTCATGAGTATTAATAGACCATTAATAGCAACCGTAAGTCGCCTTTGTGCGTGACCGCAAAGGAGCCACAAATGATTTTAAGAAATAGTGTTCGCGACGATTATTAGGAGTTAACCCTAGGCGAAACTACGCCGTCCACGCCGCCGCCACCGCCGATAAAGTGATCGGCGTAAACCTCTACTCTCGAGATATAGCCCAAAACGTGGACCCGGGTACCCCTAGAATGTTTTTATACAATATGGATATCAAATGAAAGCTGTTGATGAGTGCTATAGTACAGGGTAATTTTCATACAACTGGAAGGCTAGGGTCTCGAGATATAGGCCAAACGTGGGCCCGTGAACGCCTAGACAATGTTTTTACATTGTGGTTATCAAATTGAAGCTGTTGATGAGTGCTTTAGTACAGGGTAGTTTTCATACCTATTGGTGACTAGGGTCTCGAAATATAGGCCAAAACGTGGATCAGGGTAACACTAGGATGTGTTTTTAAATTATGGGTATCAAATTGGAGCTGTTGATGTGTGCTTTAGTACAGAGTAAGTTTTATGCCGCTGGGTGACTAGGGTCTCGAGATGTAGGCCAAAACGTGGACCAGGATACACCTAGAATATGTTTTTACATTATGGGTATCAAATTGAAGCTGTTGATGTATGGTTTAGACAGAGTAAGTTTTAAACCGCTGGGTGACTACGGTCTCGAGATATAGGCCAAAACAAGGACCCGGATACACCTAGAATGTGTTTTTATATTATGGGTATCAAATTGAAGCTGTTGATGTGTGCTATAATACAGAGTAAGTTTTACACCGCTGAGTGACTAGGGTCTCGAGATATAGGCCAAGATTTTGCATTTGCCAATTGACACGAAAAAAAATTCTTAAAAAACCATTTGGAGCCTTGAAAATGAAAAAAAAATCATAAAAAATCGATGAAATTTCGCAGGCTCGAAAATTATTTTTTTGGGTAGCTTAGTGGAACTTTTTTTCCTGGTTTAACACTATTTTCCCTGTCGAATTAACACGATGTGTAACTTTAAATTAACACTATCATTCTTTTTAAATTAACACGATGTGTCACGTTAAATTAACACTATCATTCTTGTTAGTTAACACGATTTGTCATGTTAAATGAACACTATCTTCCATGTTAAAATTGAACACATGCTTTTTGGTTTTAAAAATTTATTTAATTCATTAATTCACAGGTACAAAAATCGTTTTCTTATACTTATAATAAAAATCGCATGTAAGATAAATATATATTTACATACATGCATATTTCAAATAAGGCACAAAACTTAACTTTTATAAAAGAAAATAATATAATAAGGGGTTTCTTTACGCAAACATACATGTATGTATTAATTTTTCATGAGAGAAATCACAAAACCCAAAGTTTCAAATCTTGCACAAATTTTCTATTCGTATAACAAACATAAAAATATTTACTTTTGTGCGTGACTATATATTAAATAGAATTTTTTCCTAAATGCTTATACATATACATATATACATATTTTTTTTTATTTCGAATGGTGTGTATAAGCAGAGGAGGTGAAGATATTTTATGCGCATTTATAAATTTATAACTACATAACTGACTCGGTATGTGAATCAAAATTTAAAAGTTTATGCTCCGAACATATAAAATATAATTGTTTATATGAGCATACGGCAATATCTTCAACCTCAAATAAGGAAATAATATCTTCTTTTGTAACGAAGAAGAAACTTTTTTTGAAAACTAATCCTTTAAATGTTACTTCTGAATAAAAGTTGTAGTTTGAAATGTTATATTTTTGTTGAAGATCGGAACCGTATTTGAATCCTGTACTGCCGTGAAGTAAGAACTTTATATATATGCTTAAATCATTCTGGAAAAAAGTTTCATTTGTGAGATTATATGAGAATTTCAGAGCAGCTTTTATTGAAAGACTCCATGGAATATTTACGCGAAATGTTATTGAATTAGAGTACGTTTGAAATACTTTATGAACGGCTTCAACTTTCATGCACCATATATTTTTGAAGGTCCAAATTTTTTTATTGAAAAAAATTTTATGTACTAGGAAATGGAACTTTGGTTTTAATGGTTTTTTGAACAATGACTTATATAAATAATGGTGCTTTTCAATGAGTGACTTTAAGGTATCTAAGATACAAAAGTATTAAATAAAATGCCACACTTCTTCTTCTTCCGGTATTAGGTCACTTATTATCAATTGTAAATGATGGACAAAACACATAATTTCTCTTGCTGACATTCTATACTTTGAAGTTTTCAAGTTAATCAAAGTTATGGTGGAGAACTGTTTCCGATTTCGCTTTGTCCATATGAAAAAATTTGTAGTTAAAACACTACCCTCCTTTTCTAAATGTTGAATAACTTCTATCAGTGCACAGTGGCTTAAATGACCATGTTCTGCGGCCAAAAGTCAATTTTTTTAGTTTCGAATTTTTGGAATATTATGTTTTCTCTGAATAGGGAATAAACCTTATATTGCGAATACATACTTTTTTTGCTCTCTGGCAACTCTAGTACAAGATGTAACCAGCTGAAGTTCACCGTTATTTGAACGTCAATTTTCCGATTTTTATTGTGCGAAAATTAGTTAAGCTTAAAATTGTGCGAACGGAAAAGTTTTACAGATAAATCTGTTTTTTAAAATGGAAAATAATCGTGCAGGTGTGGGTAACAATGTGTATAAGTGCAAAAACAATACAAGCAACATATATTTAAAACTTCGCAGTAGTTATATGCTAGTTAAAATTATGTGGATTTAAAAATGTTGCTCGGATTTCGTAAAGTAGACGTTGTGGGGTCCGACTGGGTCCGATATGAAATTATTTGAGAGAAAAGTGTGTTGTTTTTCCTTTAATTTGGTGTATATATCGTTTGCAAGAGTTTGCTAATCGCTGACTTATCACACATTTTCAAAGCATATCAAGATCAAAAACGGAGATATGTTTAATGTGTGGGTGGAAAATAATAAGCCACAAAAAGCTGTTTTCGATTGGATTATGCGAAAATTCAATAGTCGACTTAACGAGGAGGAGGTGAAAGAAATAAATTTAAACATTAAGAGTTTCTGCTCACATGCAACCCAAAAATGGAAGAAAAATGGATGGAGTTTACATAATGTGATCACGTACGAAAGTCACTGGCTAGGAATGGATATTGTATTTGCATTGTCCAATGTTTCGCATAAAGGTCGACCTACAATGAGTTATTCTGAAGGAAGTAAGCGGCAAAATCGGAGATTAGCATCAGAAGTTTGCTCTCAGCAATCAGGTAACACATCTCTTCTGTTACATGCGGCATCAATTTCTACACGTGCATCGAAGGAGAATAACTTAAAATATGTTTTGACTGAGGCAGTTAAATCTCCGACGCAACGACAAAAAATCAAAAACTAATTGCTTCCAATAATGAAATTTTACCCCTCTCACCTGGAGAAGCTTTAGTATACTTGTTGGAAAATTACTTGACAAAGCAACAGTACAATAACACACGAGAACTAAACAAATCCCGAAATTGTGATATTTACCCTCCTTATTATAAAGTTACTGAGTGTAACTTACTGTGTCGGCCTGAAGGTATAATATATACTAAAACAATGGTGATGGTGCCGTTGCAAAATTTGGTAGAGCATACAGCAAAAATAATATTATGTCTGCAAAAAGATGATGCAACTACCAAACATAAAAGATGCAACGTTGATACCGTTGAAGTTGATAATACTATACCAAATACAGTTATTTGGTTGAATGGGACCCATCAGTCGATACGATTTTGCAGACCCAAAAAAGTTGAGTTTTTTAAGGAAAGTAGAGAAGTCATTTTAGCTAAGAAAGCTTATTTAAACGTGTTAACAAATACAAAATCTTCCCAGTCGTGTCCAATTTGTGGTGCGAATCCAAAACAATTCATGTCTGTTAAATACATTGATTCGGCAATATTTCAGGCAAACGAAACATCTCTGAAGTATGGTATAAGTAAGTCCCCTGCATACATGGTTTAGGTGCCGGGAATTTATTTTACAAATTTCCTACCGTATGGACTTAAAAAAATGGCAGATGAAGAAGTCAAGAGGATAAAGAAGTGTTAAAGCTAAAGAAATCTGAAATACAAGAAAAGTTCTGGAAACACATGGGCTTACGCGTCGATAAGCCGAAAGCGAACGGTAGCGGAAACACCAATGATGGCAACTCGGCCCGTCGAGCTATCTCTTATCCAGAAATACTTGCATCGATTACTTCTATCAACAAAACGTTTTTGAAAAATTTTTAAATTATTTTAATTTGTATATCTTGTGAGTTCCAAATTGATGTGGACAACTTTTTTGCTTTTGTAAGAGAACATTCGAAATTTATATGGAAAAATACGACTGGTATCCTATGTCAGCCACGTAACACAAAATTTTCGTTCACTCCGTTCAAATTATGCAATCATCTAGTGTAACACTAGGCTGTCTAGAAGAAAATGCTTCAGAAAGCCGTAACAAATGCTATAAAAGACATCGCATGTCGCATGGCAGAAAAAATAGTAGGGAGAATTATATAAAAGATATCTTTCATAGAGCTATGGATTCATCTGATCCCCTTTTATCTAGTATGCACTTGTTAAAGAGGATTTATTCAACAAAAAAAAAAAATTTTCCACCTGAAGAAGTTGCACTTTTGAAATCTCCTCCTAATGAGTTTGACGATGATAAGCCTACAACATCACGTCAGGCATTAGCAGAATTAGATGAAATATGTTCCGACGATAATGAAGATATGGACAACAATACTTGCTTCTCGATTGAACTAGAGGAAGAAGAAGAATCTTGGGATTAGATCAAGGTGGGCCTCTACCTGACACACAAAAAACAACAATTTGCTATGCTTTTAGTACTCACTCAAAAATGGAGCACCAAAAATAAACTCCACTAATACTTTTAAATATAATATCAATCTTTTTGAATAAATTGTTTTTGATTAGCCTTAAGTGTTTCATTTTATTTTACATACAACTCAATTAGCGATATCTCGAAAAATAACAGATTCATGGAAAGATTTTAAGAAGAAATATGAGTTCCAAAAACTTCTTAAATAATATACCTACTCGTAAAAAAAGGCCTGGCAGTGATAAAATCCCGCCCATTTTTTTTGACAGAGTTTTAGGGGGCGCCAGATTTGTGTGTGCAAATTTTCTATCTCCTTTGGTTGATTTTTAGCCTCAGAACATGCTCATTTAAACCATAGTGCACTGGTTCAAATGAATAAATATTGCCATATTCTTTTCGGTGGCATGATTTAAAAAACCTGCTACAAATATGTTCTCTAACGTTGATAAATGATGGCTTGGAATAGTTGGAAAATTATAGTAAATACCACACACTGATTGATTAGAAGCATTGGATCCCAATGGATTACCAACTACAAACGCATCGAAATATAAAACGTATGGAGTAACCAATTTATTTTTAAAATTTTAAATTCTTTCTTCCAGGTTTCTCCATGAATTAAATTTGCATATACATTCTGCTTTAACTCAAGAACTTTAATATTATTTAGAGCTAAATTGAAATTCTTTTTAGTTTCTAAATATTTTTAGATTTGAAATTTAATTGGCATTAAAACACCTACTACCTTGTTTGAATGTAGTCCATGATTGTTATTTACTATTATTTCTGAGATTTCTTCGTTTACTACATGTGCAGTCGGTATAAAAATATTTTCACGTTCAAGTAGTTTGAAAAAAAACGGTATTCGTTAGACATATTTTCAAAATGAGAGAAAATGTTGCGGAAACTATTTTCTGCATATATTTTATTCGGTGGTGTGATGGTAGCGTGTTCCGCCTACCACACCGTATGCCCTTGGTTCACACCCCGGGCAAAGCAACATCAAAATTTTAGAAATAAGGTTTTTCAATTCGAAGACATTTTTTCTAAGCGGGGTCGCCCCTCGGCAGTGTTTGGCAAGCGCTCCGGGTGTATTTCTGCCATGAAAAGCTCTCAGTGAAAACTCATCTGCCTTGCAGATGCCGTTCGGAGTCGGTATAAAACATGTAGGTCCCGTCCGGCCAATTTTTAGGGCAAATCAAGAGGAGCACGACGCAAATTGGCAGAGAAACTCGGCCTTAGATCTCTTCGGAGGTTATCGCGCCTTACATTTATTTATTTATTCTATTTTTATCATCTTCGCCTGCATGGCCAGCGACCGACGGGAAAGTCAAATAACCTGGGCTATAAGTTCGTTCAAGCCCTATAAGTCACCCGGCCCGGATGGCATCATTCCTGCGCAACTTCAAAAGTCTTTAGGGATTTCCTGCCGCTGGTTGGCCATCATCTACACTAACTGCCTCATGCTTAACTATATCCCGAAGTCGTGACACACGGTTAGGGTCATCTTCATTCCGAAGGCCGGCAGAAGCTCTCATGTATCACCTAAGGATTTCAGGCCAATCAGTCTGTCGTCGTTTCTTCTTAAGACGTTTGAGCGGTTGATTCACCTGTATCTAAGGGAAAGGATTCCTCGCGGGTTACTGTCGGCTTCACAGCATGCCTACTGTAAGGGCAGATCGACGAAGATAGCTCTCCATTCGATTGTAAAGCAAATAGAGGGGTCCCTGTAACACAAAGAGTTTGCTCTGGGTGCCTTTCTAGATATCGAGGGGGCTTTTAACAATGTCTTACCGGGGGCAAGCGAAAGAGCTCTGGTGGGTTTAGGAGTAGAGGCGGCTCTGGTGAATTATTAGCAAATTTCTATGCAGCATGATTTGGGAGAGGCCATAACTGAGAGGAAGGTGTGCAGGGGCACGCCACAGGGGGGTGTCCTATCTCCTCTGCTCGGGGTTGTGGTAGCTTCTTGTGAAGCTGGAAGCCAATGGTTGTAGGGTGGTTGCCTTTGCAGATGACCTCGCTATCCTAGTCAGAGGCAAGTTTCTGGACACCCTGCGCGATGTTCTGCAGGGCTGCCTGGATACTGTGGCTAGGTGGGCTGAATCATGTGGATTGGCGGTCAACTCGGGAAAACAGAATTGGTTCTTTTTACAATGAGATATAAGATACCCGACTTCAGAACTCCCTCGATTGGAGGGGTACCGTTGGTACTTTCTGACAAGGTTAACTATTTGGGGATTGTTATGGACAAGAAGCTGTCCATGAGACCCAATGTGGAAGATAGGGCCAGGAAGGCTGCGGTTGCCTTGTACTGCTGCAGGAGTGCTATCGGAAAGAGATGGGGGCTCTCGCCAGGAGTAGTACACTGGCTTTATGAGATGGTGGTCAAACCGGTTCTGCTATATGGGGTGCGGTCTGGTGAAAAGTACTGGACAAGGCGAGCACCTCCAAAATGTTAGTGTCAGTGCAACGGACCGGGCTGATTGGTATCAGTTGCGCTCTGAGAACAACACCTACCTTGTCACTGAATGTCATGCTGAAGATATTGCGGGAAAGGCAGCCGCGGCCCGGTCGTTGGTCGGGCTTCGTGATATGGGTTATGGGCTTTCTGACTTCGGACACTCTAGCCTTCTTACCAGTTTCGAATTTATCCCGGACAGGACGGACTATTGAATGCCGATAACCGCTCCCTATGCAACCTTCACCCCAGTCATTCCCCCGAGGGAGGAGTTGGGAAGAGGAATTATCTGGGACATGGGACCGGTTAACTTGTTCACGGATGGGTCGAAGTTGGAAGGAAAGGTTGGCGGGGGGTCTTTTGTCAAGTGCTAAATGTAAGCCGCAAGTTTAAGTTGGCTGATTACTGCAGTGTATTCCAAGCGGAAGTTGCTGCGATTAAGGATGCGGTGGATGGAATGCTCTCCGGTGCTACTACGGTTAGGGAATTTAACATCTACTCTGATAGCCAAGCGGCTATAAAGGCATTGAGCTCAACTACAGTGTGATCGAGGGTGGTCTGGGAGTGCCTGACCTCAACCATTGCATCGAATTATTTTACAATTAAGATTATCTGGGTCCCGGGCCATAGTGATATTCCGGGTAACTGCCAAGCGGATCTCTTAGCCCGAATCGGTACAACTGAACCGGATGAAGATGGCTGTAGGGATTTCGGGATTCCACTAGCCACCTGTGGATTGCTCCTCCATAGCTGGGCCTTGAGTCAGCTCAGCAAACGTTGGGCGGACACTACGTCTTGATGGGTAGCAAGATCTTTCTGGCCGAAGGTGGATGGCAGGAGGCCTGCTGAAATAATTGGGTTCACTAAGACTCACCTATCAATGGTCATTGGGGTTTTGACAGGGCACTGTCCATGCGGTACGTCTCAATATATTGGAAACTCCATCCTGCTGCAGCTGTATGGAGTAATCACTTTACTTGTTTAATTATGTTGTGATCGACTATAGGACTTAGCTTAGGAATATATGTCACACTGTGGTATTTCTTAGTGTCTTATGTTGCTGCGTCTGGTAATTTTTTGAGGTGGTTACTGGTTTTCATGATCGCCTGGTTGATCAATTCGCGTATTAGGTGGTTGGGGTAGTTATTATTTCTTAAAATGGAATGTATCTTCTCTTTGTTGGCGTCATGGAAATCTTGATGGCTTATGGTTAGTATTTTATTTATCAGATTCTTCGCTGTGTTGATTTTGTATTTGGTTGGTTGGGAGGAGAAAAAGTTAATTAGGCGACCAGAGGACGTTGGTTTTGAGTACCAATCTAATTTAATAATATTGTTTCCTCTGTGTATACGAACATCAAGGAAAGGAATGTTCGCGTTTTCCTAAATCTCCATGGTGAACTGGATTTTATGGTGGTATTTGTTTACCGTCTCTAGAATTATATTCACGTCACTGCGTTTTGCTATTGCGAAAACATCATCTACATATTTAATAATAAATGTCAAGTCAATATTATGTTGTTGTTTGAGCTTCGAAATGGTGTTGTCAAAAAGGTCGTCCATAACAATATCAGCGATTGTCGGTGCAAAAAAAGATACATTTCATTTTAAGAAATAATAATTACCCCAACCACCTAATACGCGAATTGATCAACCAGGCGATCATGAAAACCAGTAACCACCTCAAAAAGTTACCAGACACAGCAGCATCAGACACTAAGAAATACCACAGTGTGACATACATTAAGTTAAGGCCTATAGTCGATCACAACATAATTGAACAACAAAACATCACTCTTGCTTACAAGTCCAACAATGCATTGTCCAAATTCTACGCAAAAACAAAGACTCGAATAGACAAGCAACAACAAAACAACCTGATATACAAAATAGAATATAAAGGAAAGGAGAATGAGAACTGTGATAAGACATATATTGGGACGACAAAGCGGGCGCTAGGTGTTCGCATTGCCGAACACGCAACTGATATTAAAAAACAAAAACACAGCACGGCACTCTCACAGCACATACTCAACTGTGGCCATACAGCAGATTTCACGAACACTAAAATTATTGATAAAGAAAAAAGGGAGATGGTGAGATACACACTTGAAAGCTTACACATTATAAACAACAGACAAAAGACGATGAACAGAAAGGAGGAGAGCGACAATATCGCCGCTGCATATATGCTATGCCTGATTAAATAAATTAGTAATGACAAGACTACTACGCAGGGTGGTACCGATTTTTTACCTTTATATGTATGTTCATATTGTCCTATATTGTTGTAAGTGTAATTTAATGTTTTCATGTTAACTTCTTTGTGTTGTGACATTTCATTTCTTTATTTATTTGAAAATAAAAATAGTGTAGCCCCTGAAGAGGGTGAAATATTCAGCGAAACGTCGGGCGAAAGGTAAAATATCTCTTTATTTGTACCAGGAAATATTAGATCAGACTAGCCTACCCAAAAAATACAAGTAAAAAATATTACCATTTGTGCATGACGGCAAATCTTTCTTTTTTGAAACTTCAGTAGTTCCTATAATTAGAGCTTCACGTTGCTTTTTAACTTTTCTACGAACATTCGTTCCTTTATCGTACAGCTTCCCTGTAGGAGGTAAGGCTACTATTTGCTGCGAAATATTCATAATATCTTTCATTGTCATAGATACTGGCCTATCGGTGAAGTAATTTGAAATAATGCCGACTAAAGCTTCTCGGTGAATATCTAACAGAATAAGATTTTCTTTGTAGTATTGAAGAATGCTTTTTCCCTTAGGTGAGAAATTCAGAAGAGCTTCTAAATTTACTTGCGCGATTTCTGTGGAGCTTTGAGAATCCTGACTGGAAGTTAAGCCGCTCCTATACGAACTAAGAGGCGACAAAGTACGCGCCTGAAAAAAGACCATTAATCAAAATATTTGAGTAGAGCTCATTCCCATAATTAGCTTTTTGATTAAGACTTTGATTTTGACAGCTGATTCTTTCAAAACTTAACACTTTTCTTTATTTTGATATAGATGGATTTCGGTATTTGCTACCTTTGATTTACAACTGCTAAAAAAATAGCTAAAATAATGGGAGTGGTACCCAGAGACGCATTTTGGCTCCATGATCCTGCATCCAAAGTCGTAAACCCGACATCTCTGATAGTTATCGAGATATTTGCTTGTGTTTAACCGGATTAGGGTTATTTTATAAGTGTTCCACGCAGAAATACTAGGGATCCGGCCGCCGGTTTTGGATAGACCCGGGGTCAGGCCGTAGAGAGAAAATCCGGGCCCAGGACTAAACATTTACGGGCCCCCTATAAAATATCAACTAATACATTTGATTAACTTGAATTAATGACGTCTCATTCATGAATCATTATTGATGGATTACAAAAAAAATGTGTTTGCCACATCTACTAAATGATTTTTCGACTAAGAGCTGACAATAAAATTAACACAGAATATTTACTATTTATACAATTTTATTGTAACGTAGAAATAAAATTCTCTTTTAATAGCCACATATTGTTTCAAATAATCTTTCCTTGTTATTTGGTAACATTTTAATACATTTCTGATAATTATAAATTTTAATTATTCAATATAGAAAGTTCGGATATCAAGGTGTGGCTTTACTTGCTTTTTTCGCTGCAAAATTTTTATAATATGTAATATCAAAATTTAACTGTCTTGCCAAAGCGGATTCAACACAAAGCGTGGCAAGTCTTGAAACTCGCTCTTGAGATGAACACGATCTATGAAAGTTTTTGATTCTTGAAAGGACGCTGAAGGAACGTTTTGCACTACCTACAGTGACAGGTATAGTGCAAAAGATACGTAAAGCAACACAAATATTGGGGCAAATCGTATACAGATTTTGAACATATGTAGATGGCAGCCACCATCGTGTGATGTTAGCGTGATCCGCCTACCACACCGTATACCCTGGGTTCACACCCGGGGAAAATCAACATCAACATTTTAGAAATAAGGTTTTTTCAGTTAAAAGAAAATTTTTCTAAGCGGGGTAGCCCCTCTACAGTGTTTGGCAAGCGCTCCGTGTTTATTGCTGCCATGAAAAGCTCTCTGTAGGTCCCGTCCGGTCAATTTGTAGGGAAAATCAAGAGGAGCACGACGCAAATTGGAGAGAAGCTCGGCCTTAGATCTCTTCGGAGGTTATCGCGCCTTACATTTATTTTTATTTAATTAGATGGCATTTAGCAATTCCAATGGTGACAGACCTTTATCAAAATTTGCTTCATAAATGTGTTTCAAGTGAATTATTTCTCATTCTAAGCTTTGAGAAATGTCCGACATGTATTTTTTGACAAATTTTGCTACGCTCGCCCGAACCGTAGTTTCATCCATGTCTTCAAATTGCCACAAAAAGGAAAACGTCTCGCTCAAATTTCTCGTAGCTGCAAATCGTTCAGTAATGCCAGTGATTACGGAATCAACGATCAGAAATGTATTGTTCTTAAAATCAGACTCTGAATCATCCGTAATCATCTCATTTAAATTATCTTCAGAACGCCTTTTGGGGTTTCCCTTTCGAATGTCCGGAAACTTTGGCGAGATACTCAATTGAATAGCAACTGTTTTGCGTTCGTTTAAAATTTTTTCCCATTGGTTCCTGATCAACTTCAAATCAGCTAATAAGGCATCTAGATGTCGGACCTCAACATCTATGGAGGCGTCTCTAGCTTGGAGGACCACGTTTCTTTCATTAATGGTAGTCAGTATTTTGAGCCAAGTTGAGATCAGCGATTTTCTGGCCAGTTTTTTTGGTTACAATTCACGAAAGCCAAAAACCGTTCTTGAATTGTAAAATTTGTTGCTTTCGAATTGAAATGGATTTAGCTCAAAATGAACGTAGTCAACGTGACTAGCATCAGGAATAGCATCAACGATAATAGCAATATACTTGGCTTTCTTGCCTTGATCTAATACAGTTTCCCTCACGTGCTTTGCACAAATTTCTATAAACTCGTTCTGAATGTCTGGGGAAGGATAGTGAACTTGTAAACGTTTGTGCTGCTGTTGTGAAATCCTAACTTTCTTTTAGATGCCCAAAAAATGTCCATTGTTTCGTTCACCAAGATATCTACTTTCACCTTTGAAAGCTAGGCCCCTTTCACCCAAAAATAAAATAGTGTCCAAAATTCTATATAAAATTTCTTTCCACTTTTGAGTTTCAGTGATTAGCTGTTCATTGATAAGTGTATCAATTGTAGCCTCCTTTTGAATTAGATTTTGTAAAGATCGCAATTGAATATAACATTTAATGTGATCTTGAGTATTATGATATTGAGTATTAGCTTCTTCCATACCTGGAATTTCGAATATGCGCAGAACAAATTTTAGGTCGATTTAAAGTATTGATGCTTAACAGACGACATGTTAGGCAATAAAAAGCATTGCTACTGGCACTCCACACTAACTAGTCACGCTCCACTTTCTCTCCATTTGGCAAGATTCTGTTTAACAACGAGGTACGAAATGCCTCGTCATGACAATCACGTGGAAAAATAACAGGACACTTTTGATGACCTCGACGAATTATTTCATTGACTTCTTCAAAACGCAAAAACTCATTATTCACGGTACCGGTATCGAAGTCGTTTAAATAATCTGGACTTTGATACAGAGTTGGTGGTATTGTTGGAAGAATTTTTGAAGACGAACCTTCATCAGTGTCACCACGAAAACTTTACGATTTCGGATTCATGTAAACATACATTTTTGTTTGATGTTTTTCTTATCTCCTCAGGCCCAGGCAAAAAATCTTTATCAATATTCGTTGCTTTTAAAATCCTGTTTAAATTTTGCAACTGGAATCCTGAATTAAAAAAAAAAATGCCTTAGTACCTCTAAATCACGGGCCCCTGAGGAACACATTTTTGTTTGATGTTTTTATTGTCTCCTCAAGCCCAGGCAAAAAATCATTATCAATATTCGTTGCTTTTGAAATCCGGCTTAAAATTTGCACATGGAACAACTAAAGACTCTCCTGAGTAAAAAAAAAAGTCTTAGTACCTCTAAATCGCGGGCCCCCTGAGAAACTCCGGGCCCGGGGGAATCCCCCATTTCCCCCTCCCCCTTCGTCGGGCTTGCCGGGGTCATGTTTGGGCTTTTTCCGAATATATTGAAAAGTATCAAAGATATCGGTTTTCCGCCTCTCGGTACCACTCCCGGATTTTTAGCTATCTTTTTAGCAGTTGTAAGCTAAAGAAAACAAATGCCTAATTTCAAAGTAAAAGTCTAATTTTATAGAATCATGTAAATCATTACTTACATCGTTTTGTATCCAATGCGAAATTCTATCCCTGAACTTAATTTTCATACCAAGCATTGTATGAGGAAAAATTTCACTCAAATCTTCATCCTTAATCAAGTATAAGCTTTCTACATCAAGGCCAAAATCTAAAAATACAAACAGTATTTTGTGATAATAAGTTTTCCACTTTTCTCTGTAAAGCACTTGGGTTCAAGGTGGGAGCACGGGACAGCTGATTATAAACTTTTTTTATTTGATTTGATACATCAACTTCCGGCGCAGTACGATTTTGACATTTGTCCATCGAATTTACAAAAACAAAGTACATGGAACTTTTATTTATGTTTGTAGGTATGTCACCATGCTGCCACCTTATATCGTTCCGCCATGCTTGGGTTAAAGCAGAAACTACAACTCGACTTTCCCATTTCATTTTTTATTAAATATGGAACTTATGAAACGAAAAAGTAAACACTCACACAAAATCTCATAACTTACCCAATATTCTTTGAAAAATGTTTTCGCCAAGTTCCATTGTGCCGCAAATAACTTGGTGCAGATCTTCCCTGTTTTTTTTTTCAGCACAATCATTTTGTTCACCACTTTCATTTTGCGATGTAATTTCGCCACTAGCCTCGATATACAATACATTCGACTCCTGGCCGAAATTCGTTTTTTCGAAATCCATTTTAATAGGATCCACTTAAACCACAATAATAGCCATGTTTTTTTACACGCGTATACGTTTATGTTTGCGCGTAAAAAAACGCTTATCCTCGTTTAGATAATGCTTAGGAGACCCCTCTAGCGGCATTGGTTAAACAACTAGCTACAGCGCAGGCTGTACCGAAAAGCGGCAACCTTCTGTTGTATGGCTGTGTATAACATATTGCTGAATTGTGGACACGCACTATTTCATGAGGTGATACATAGAATTAGTGTAGAGGTGAAACATAGACACATATTTCAGTTACATCTGAGTATAATGCATATTAAAAATTAGTAGTACTAATTTTATGCGCAATAATTTCAGAGGTGTATTTAAAGTTTGCCTCTTAGTAGTCCATATAAAGTTTAAGCGTAAACGTATGCGCGTGTAAAAAAAAACACTGCTAATATTAATAATTCTTTCAGAAACAAAACAGCGCGTTTTTTATAAAATACAATAAATTTTTTTTTCTAAATAAATTTATTAGAAGCACGAAAGAAAATCTACTTCAAGGCTCGGTTTTTGAGTGCGGGCTTAAACTACAGTTAAAGTTAACTAGAGTTTTGCCTTGCCACTTTGTCAGTTTCTATAAAATTTTACTGCTCATCTTAGCTTAAGCGGCCAAAGTAGCAGGTTCAAACTCTAGTTAACTTTAACTCTAGTATTAACTCGCACTGAAAAACCGGACCAAGTCGATTTGTTGTTCGTACGATTTTAAAAAATTTAAGCGAAAATGTTTCGAAAAAGTCATGAAGACCTTGTGTCGTATAATATTCGTCTGGTCAAAGATCTCCAAAAAAATTTAAGAATAATCTTTCCTCCGAGAAAACTGTTGCCATGAAATCTTCAAAATCCATTGAAGGCTACCATCACTGGCAACTCTGCTTACGATTAAACTTCTGTTCTTGTAGGAATACATTTTTAATCTGAAGCTTTGATCAGCGAAAAAGAGGACCACACGATGAACGAAATTAACACTTGTTCATGTTGAATCAACCCGAATTTTGTTGAAGTTTTTGATATAATTCGGAAATAAATAAATTATCAAAGTAAATATTAAATTTTTTTTTTGTTTGAGAAAAAACATATATATGTATGTGTGTAATAGAGAAATTACAAATTTTTTTATTGTGTTAAAACGTCAATAATGTCAGAAAAGGTATTTTTATCATGGGAATCACGATTCAATTATTAGAGGTATTCAATGATGACGGACCTTTACACCCCCAAATTTAAAAATCCGGACGGGTTGTTTTTACGAAGTAAAGCAAACGGGGAATAATTCAGTCCCCTTCAGCGAAAATTGTAGTAGAAAAGTACCTGTAGAAGTATATCAGTAGCGATAATAAATTTGTAAATGCCAGCAGGTTTTGGGGGAAAGAATTAACTTTCTACTAAATATTTCGTGAATTGATAAAGTGTTAAGTTGGTTTGGTCATTCTTTCAGAATTTGTTTACGTCAGAATTTTGTTCAAAACTACACTATCTCAAAACTCCCTATCTAAGCACAAGTTCAAAGCATTTTGACATAAGAAGGAGTTAATGAAAAGCACTCTGAGATAAGGCGTTCTTCAACCTAATTCTGATATAAGGCTTTTTTGTGAAAAATCCTGAAATGGAAAATTAAAAAAAAAAAAATTGGAATAGGATGATTTCCAACTGGCATAAATAAATAAAACGAATCCACAAATTCTTCTGGAGACGTATGTTCCGACCATACGGAATGAATAAATTAACATGCTCAATGAGTACATGTCGTTATGAGTGCATCCATTATTTACTAATGACATTTATACGTAAATCGATTTACTAGTCGAGTTTTTGACGTTGATCAATGAATTTCAAATTGGTTTAGGTTTCATATGTTCATAGGTTTACGGAAGTGCACGATTCCTTGGTGTCCGTACTTTTCATAAAATAATATATGTCAGCCACACTAATAGGTCACGGCATAGTTAATAAATTCGCCATAAAAGTAAAAAAATATTCTAAGGAATTATGCAGTTCAGTACTTATCGGGTATTTGTAAACTGATCGCTTCCTATTTCTATATTTTTCGAAAAATCGCAAAGAAAGAACACATTTAAAGGACGTTCTTTCGATTTGGAAGCAAAAGGGCTGCAATTATCAAAAAATTTGTCAAGTGTATAAGTTCACATCTAACTATAAAAATAATTCATTGATTATAATTTTTTTTTTTGTTTCGTGGAAGGAGGAAATGCTTTATGCATTAACCGGGTTGTTAAGCTTCGGTGCTACTCTCTCTGTAGCAGCGAGCCTCTCCGAGTGTAGGACGCCCTTTCTTTTCCTTCATGGGCTACCCACTAAAACCTAACCTACCACGGCCCGCGCATTTTCCGCACCTGGGACCGCGTTTAGCACAACTTCGGGTACGGAAGCGCGCTACTGAGCTCTCTGGCTACTCTCACATTATTGGGCTAAGCAACCATCTTGTCGTTTAGCGAGGAGAATATTCCATGCATATCTGCTGACCATGTCCCATCTGTCATTTCCGCAGGTCATTTTATGGATGACACTGCCCGGGGATTGGTCGCCTAGTGTTACTTCCACTCCTCTTCGTTGCTGTGCGAAGTGATCGCATTCGAAAAAGGTGTGGCGTACGTCGTCTATGAGCCCACTGTATAAGCAAATCGGATTTTCAACCTTGCCAATCCTGTGGAGGTATTCCCGGAAGTAGCCGTGGTCCCTTAAAAACTGTATCAGGTAGAAGTCGACCTCTCCATGTGGCCGTTCTAATCATGGCTCCAGCTCGGGAATCAGTTCCCTGGTCCACTTGCCTGCAGTACTGCAGCTCCATTGCTGTTGCCAGCGTCGGATAGAATTTTTCGCGCCTGCGCGGCAGCAACATCTCTGCATACTTCTCCTCGGAGGTGTTAAATTGATTTCCTCTCCTCAGCGAGAAGATGTATCGGTATAGTTCCCGCAATAACAAGAACTGCGTTTGCGGATACCGTGCGGTAAGCTGAGGCAATTCGTAGCGCCCCTCCGCGTTGGACGGAAGTAATAGCTGCTCGGTACTTTCAGAATTTCAAAGCATCCGCGCAAAGATTATAGAATCCTGCACCGTACAAGAGTATAGAATCCGAAGCGGAAGCAAGCAGCTTTCTTATACATGGCCTTGGCCCGCCTGTGTTTGCCATTTATCGACTTAAGTATAAGTATCCTATGGTCTGTGCAGTTTTCTCGCAGGCTCCTGTAACCTACCCCCGAAGAGAAGGGGTATGTAATGTTTGTATGTGTGTGTGATTCCCCTTACATGTACGCATACACATATGAAGAGGCACGTTACCATTGGATAGAATTCTGGTAACCACACAGACAGTTGGGTGGTCACGGCGGGGGAGTCCTCTTGACCGTAGCTCTTTCGGGATGGGGTGGTTTTTGCCATGTCTCAACCAATTAAACGAAACAAAACAACGAGATCGGTAACTAACCAACTCAAAATAACCAAACAACGAACTTTAAATGCTAAAGGGGGTAAAGCAGACATCGGTTTAAGTGACTATTGGGGCGAGGTCTAAGATGATAATAAATTAATTTAAATAAATTAAAATGGTTTTCAAAAACTATTAACCAAATGAATGACGTAACATGTACGTTAGAGCGTTCAATATCCAAATAAATTCATATCGTTACAGTATAGCAGATCAATTGACAAAAGCATTATTGACGATAGGTAGTTTACTGAAAATACCAGGGCGTCATAAAACTTACTAGCTGACTTTATTTCCTTATATTTTTGGGTAAATGTTTGTTTGTTTTTCTTTCTGGAAAAAATTCATATTTATGTGCATAAGTGTGTATGTAGGTAGGTAGACTAATAGGAAGGGGGGAGTTCCATGAAAAACGGGGTTTCAAAAATGTTTCAAACTTTTATAATTTCAACGCGTATCGAAAATTTTTCATCAAAAACGTACTCTATAACAATTTATCAATATTATATACTGTTACGAGGTATATGTAAATTGACCCGGTTTGAGAAAAAGAAAACAAAGAATACAAAAAACTTACGGACGGAAAATCATATGAGCAAAAGGTAATCAATAATCATATAGCAAAATTACGTATATTTACTAGAGTGAAATGACTGGACATACCAGGACCTCATAAGCCAATAACAAGCTACACTCGGCAAAGAGTTTTTGTTGCCCTCTTTGATTTAGGTATTCATATGAAATTTTTGTTTTCCTATTTTCTTAAACTTGTACAAAAAAATTATATGCCGGTTCATAACTATATAGAAATGTATGTATATTTGCATCGGAGGGGCATTCCCCGATTATTTGGTTGATTTTACATTTAAAAAAAATAATTTGTTTTTTTTTTTTTTTTTTTTGTTTCTTTATGTTTGGTTAGGTTTGGTAGGTAAATTTACGGACTGTAACGACAAATACTACGATCAAAACTTCGAAAGAACGATAGACTGTACTTTTGCACCTGATGATTATGGTTGTCTCTTTTTTTTTCTTTTTTTTTTTAGGAATTTTTATACATTTTACATAATAAAGTAGTTTGTTTTGTTTGTATTCACGCAAACCAACCAAATAATAATGGTAAATAATTAAATCTTAAAAAAAAAATGTAAGTTATTGAACGTACATTTTTTTTTAACTTAATGTGCCCATCTCGGCTTTACATACATAGTTATGTAGACCCTTTTTAGCTACAAAACGATTTTTACGAATTTACATACGTAAGTACGCACAACAGGTGTACCGATGTATGTACATACGTTTGTACAGTAGGTAGGTAATTCTGCCCACTAATATGCCGATTTGTCTTGGTTGCAAATCAAAGCAAAAAAAAATCCAAACAATAACAAAGTCAACAAAGATATTGGTACAATATTACTTACATATTTTTTTGGTGGTGGTAGGTATGTATAAGGGTGATGCAATTCAGCGATGAAAGGCCTTTCAGCGGTTTTGATGCAGTTGGAATATCTGTTTGACAAATTTCTTGCTTTGGTTTTGTTTTTGGGCTATGATGTGACTTACACTGTAAGGGAATGCTATCGCTTACAGTGACACATAAAACCGTTCGGTAGCCGCATAATTTAGTTTGAATATTTTTGTTAACCAAAATTTATTTATTAATTTTTTTGTTCTTTAAATAATTTAATTTTTATTTATTTATTTTTATACTTTTTCCTTGTTTTTTTTTTTTTGTTTTGTGGGGAAAGACGGGGTTAGGTATGCCTACCACACATATGCACCCAAATATTTTCACATATCATTTTTTTCGATATAACACAGTTACTCTTTATATTTTGCATTCACCTTTCTTTCTATTGTTCCTTTTAGTTATGTTTAACCTTATATTAGACCTTTGTAAACTAACTTTATCTCTTTTTTTCTACAAAATCTTTTGTTTAGCACCAATTTTTACTACTTTTCCTAGCTTTTTCCATTTAATTCACTGCGCTAAACTTATTATTTTTTTGCTTATCCCTCGTTTTTTTCGTTTTTTTTTTTTGTTTTTTTGGGACTTTTTTTCACTATGACAATTTTAATTTTTGTCACACTGTGCACTAATTTGTTCTGCAAGTGGGTGGTGGATGAAAAACAGCGACGAAAATGCTGCCTATTTCATGTGCGCCTGATGGTGCTTGGATGAGGCGGAGTGGTAAAAACAAGCCCCGGGATCCTTCTAAATTCTTAATCTTCGTTTGTCGCTTTGGAATTAGTGGATGCTCGCACTGGATGCTCCTCAGCTCCAATGGGTACAAATGGTTCGTAACCAAAAAGCTTCCGCACCCTCACTTATGTGCAATGGGAAAATGACTTCCAACTGGTCAGGAGGCAATGAGTTTAGGTAGGAATTTCTGCCTATATGGTAGTCACGCCTATTGAAAAAAAGACCCTATAATTATTTCCTATCTAAGGAGATTTAAATAAAATTTCTTACCTTCTTAAGAGAAAACAAAACCCATGTGGTTTGCGCGAACTGCCTGAATATTTTTAGTGGAGCTGTCCGTGTGGTACGATGAAAAACAGGAAGGAGAGGCTAACTGTAGCCGTTCAGGCTCTCTTTTTGAAATTTTCTTAACTTCGTTTGAGAAAATGTTTAATGTCACTTAACTGCGTCTTTTCAACCATTGTAGTAAAACTAAGACAGAATCACATGAATGATTTGATTTTGCTACTTTTTGCAGTTTTTCTAGCCTACGAGATATATTTAACTAACTCTGGCGCATTTCAGCATTTCCAAGTTTCGGACAGATTTACCTTAGAAAAATCCAAGCGATTATTGTCCACGTTTCAGCCAATAGGTGACAATTTGTCGTTTTTACTAGAGGTAATCAGTTAAATGCCCTAGAGCTGCAATAAAGTTCTTAAGTCAATTTATCGCATGCGAGACATTTTATTTCAAAAGGGGATAGGTACACGCAAAAGATATATTGCAGCCCAAGCGACCATTACAAAACCCTATAACTACGAATGTCCTTAGCATGATAAGTACCTATCTCTTTACCTTGCAAGTCTTCAAGTGGATAGTAGCAGTTTCCAAGTTTTATACGAACTCTGCATTTGACAAACAGTGGACCTAGTTTGGCATTAAAATTTTGAGTGAATTTACTTTGGACAAAATTTCGGCGATAGACTTCTTGACCTTCCCTGAACGATACTGGCTTTGAGCGCAAGTTATACTGTTTTTCATTGCGTTCATAAGCTTTACCTATGTTTGCTTGAATATCTTTTCTAAGCAAGGCCAAATTATCTGATCGCGCAATCGGCACTACTGCCTCTTCTAACAGCGATAACTCCTTCAATAACTGATAATCTGATCCATGCGTTATCATGTCCAATCCGAATAATGCTCTATATGGAGAACACCCTAGGGATTGATGCAATGATGATCGTAAGGAACATGAAAAACTAGTCAGGTGTACGTCCCACTCAGTCTGATCATGATTCAGGTATGAACGAATGGCGCCTAATAGTGAACTATTCACCCACTCTGCAGCATTACTTTGAGGAGAGTACAACGCAGTACATAAATGATAAATACCAAGCTCTGTCAGGAAGGCGTTAAAGTCGTTAGACTTAAACTGTGTGCCATTATTACTGACTATAGTTTCGGGCACACCGAAACTATGAAATATATTCTTCAACAAAAAGTCTTGGATGGCCGCAGACGTAAACTTTTTAAGGGGTTGTATCCAATGATACTTGCTGAAATGGTCTAAGACGATTAGAATCCCTATATGACCGGTTTTATTGCGCGGGTACGGGCCAAGCAGGTCAATATATAACCGTTGAAACGGTCTACACGTCGCACTATGGGAACCCCTGGGTGGACGAAGGGTTACATTCGTGGCTTTGTTCTCCTTACACTTGGCGCACTGAGCTATATAAGCGCGTACATCTTTTGCTAAACCAGGCCAAAAAAGATAACACCGCAACTTCTCAATGGTATTCTGTACACCTGCATGAGATGAAGTGCAACTGTCATGGGCCTGCTTGAGAACATGGTTCCTTAGCCTTTCGGGAACCCATAATTTCCAAGAATACTTATCATCAACTTCATTACCAACTGTATGTTCTGTGCGCATATACAAAGATTTGTCTACTATTTTTATATCAGGAAACTTCTCTTTGTTTTCTTGGTATTTAACTTTAAGCTTTGCATTGGCATCGTCGTCAAAAGCATTTGATTCGTGGTCAATTACAGGTCACATATCCAATTCGGCTATTTCGTCTTCCTATAGCCGGGATAAGGCATCCGGAACAACATGCTCTTTGCCTTTCCTATGGGAAATCGAAAACCTAAATTGTTGCAACCTGAATATCCACCGTGCCAGTCTACCAGATACGTTTTGTTGGCGCATCAGCCATAAAAGACTGGAATGGTCCGTCACCACCTCAAGTTCCTGAAGTTCTAAGTAGCACCTAAACTTCTCAATGGCAAGTATTACGGCCAGACACTCGCGCTCCGTTACGCTATAATTGCGTTGGGCACGGCTCAATTTTTTGACATGAAAGCGATGGGTTTTTCTTCATTGTCGTCAGACAACTGTTCTAGGACAGCTCCGCACCCACATCGCTGGCGTCACAGTGTAAATAAACTTTTTCTCAAAATCGGGATTTGTCAAGACCGGGGCAGAGATCAATATTTGTTTCAACTGATCCATGGCTCGCTGCGCCTCGGATGTCCATTCAGACTTCTTCTTCGTCGAAAGTACTTCCGTTATGGGATAAGTAAATTCGGCGAAGTTATGGATGAATCGCCGATACCATCCGCAGACACCGAGAAATCCTCGCACCTGTTTCAGATTTCTTGGCGCAGGCCAATTCAAGATACAAGCTATCTTTTCAAGGTCTGTAAATATACCTCCACTTCCGATGATATATCCTAGATAGTTAATGCTTGTTACGCAAAATTGACTCTTAGCTACGTTGAGCATTAAATTGGCTTTACGAAACTGCTCAGCGAGGCGAACTAAAACAGACAGATGTGATGATAAATCTTCGGACAAAATACATAAATCGTCTAAATATCCGAACACAAAATGTCGGAGATCTGGCGGAATGATTGTGTCCATCAATCTACACATGGTCGACGGCGCGTTACAAAGGCCGAACGGCATTACCTTAAATTGGTATAGCGGACGACCGGGAACCGTAAAAGCTGTCAAATTTTTAGACTCGGGACTGAGCTCTATTTGCCAATATGCATTCTTTAAATCTAATTTGGTAATTATGTTTGCCTTAGGCAGTCTAGAAAAGATACCATCGATGCTAGGTAATGGCAAAGTCGAACTTTGTTAGGCTTAATAACAAGTCTCATTGGAGAACTCCACGCGCTTTCAGAAGGTTCAATCACATCAAGTTCCAGCCTACGGTCTATTTCTTCATAAAGAAGCTTTTCCACAGCTGGACTTACTGGGTAAAAACGCTGTTTAATAGGCTTCGCACTTCCTACATCGATATCCTGCTGTATCGATGTAGTGCGACCTAGCTGCTGCTTTTGTTGTGGACTCCGTCAGATGTAATGGAATCAGGGAATTGTTCGAGTGAACATATGACATTTGGAGCAAGTTCGAAGACTTTCCAAAAGTCATGGCCTAAAATGAGTTTTTGTTTGATAGATGGTATAACATATAGTCTAATTGACTTTTGTAGCGACTTATAGGTCATAATAACGTCAAGTACACCTATGATATGCTGTTTTCCCCCATCAGCGGTTGTGGCATATGACTTCAACCGTTTGAATTCAGGAAATCTCGTAAAATCTTCGGACGCAAGCGATGAGCCAATACAACTAATATTTGCACCAGTATCTAACAAACCTAGTTCTGTAAATGTAAGGAAGGAAACCTCGGCGTAGCTACGCAAATCACTTTGGTTGCTAAAGACTGTTGACACTAACAGCTGTTGGTTTCTTTTTACATTTTCGTAAAATGATTTCAGTCTTAAATGTCGTTTACAAATCTTGGGGTTAACATCACTAAATATTCGATTTCTCACTTGCAAATAATTTTGCCAACGCTCCTCGTAAGGACGAAATCGAATGGGTACATTTTCGGGAATATTTTCCACCTGTGTGGATGAGTCTCTTGTTAAAGGCTCCCTTTGTAATAAAGGCAAAGGTAAACTATTTATGCTTGCGGGGGCATCCGGCTGGGATTGGATGCACCCGTGCGTCGGTTTTCCGAAAACTTCCGAACGCATGTTGGACATTTGGGTTTGTACACATTAAGAGCACCACATCCATAACAAAAAATACGACGATCAGCTAGACAGTTTTCCCAGATATGCCCAATCTCATCACAGTTCCAACACTTTAACTTTGCTTGGCTACTGTGAATGGCTGCTAACTCAACTTCAGTTCTTTCATTGTCGGAATAAACTGACTTTGCTTCCTCCAGACTACATACTTGGCGTCGATTGAAATTTGGTTTTGGTTTACTAAGGGTGTCTATTGGACCACTAAGCTCTTGTGTCAAGTTTTCACCCATTTTGACCAAACGCCGCAAATGACCAATAGAGTGTACATCCTGGTACAACAGTTTTTGTCGGGTTTCTGGACGTAAGTTATGTTTAAGTATCTCTAATAATTCTTCTTCCTCTATTCTGACAGAATATTTGTCAATTAGGGAAGCGACGGCATCATAATACGCCGAAATGATTCATCGGGCTTTTGCTTCCTGGACCGAACCATTTCTCGACTCATAAAGACAGAACGATAATCTTTGTAATGTTGGCGAAGGGATGCACAAATGTTCGACCAAACTATTTGATTGACTTGTTTGTGGTATCGCCAATACCACTCTCGTGCTTTTCCAACGAAAAGTATATGTATGTGCTTTCACATAGAAGTAAAATCACTATCTAAATTTTCATCCGTGAGGGACTCAACGCGATAAATAAATTCTTCGACTCCTAACCCCTCAGAAGATCCATCGAATTGGAGATTCCACTTTTGCATGGTGTTTGCAACCTTTCGAGGAACTACCGCTGGCGACTGAATCGCAGGTAATAATCCTTGGGTATTACTAGGCTAGAGCTTGGCTGGGAGTTAGGGTCATTAACATTTAACGTTGACATGATACGGGTTATGGATTGTTCAATCATTCCTTGGACTACGGTGTAGTCTACCTCATTATTTCGACAAGTATTTCCAGAACGATTGGGTCTACCTCGTCTTCTATTTGGTTGTCTGGGTGGAGGAACGTGAGTATTATCAAGGCTATGACTATTATCTAATGCAGACGACTGCATTGCGCCGGCCTCGTCGTTACGTCGCTCTTGTAAATCTTGAGGTTGTGAAGTTTGAGCTTGATTCAAAGCACTCGTCAAACTTCGGGTTATGATTGTTCTATCTGAGGCTGAAGCAGAAGGTATCTTTGGAATTGCTCCTGGTGAGCAGTTTCCTACTACTACTTACTAGTCTCGCTGACTTATTTCTTTTTTGCAAATGTAGCAAACATTATTCTCATCGCACCAACTTTCAAAACACAGTTTATGAAAAAGATGTTAACAGGGTAACAAAAAACAAGGGTGAGTATTGTTTATTTCCCGGCTACAAATAGCACATTGGTTTTCTGGGGCAAGCTCTAACCGCGGGGGTTGTTTTGGACTTCTGTGTAAGGGCATTATTTCAAAATAACAAGACTATACTGTTCCTGGGTACGACATGTGTTGATAACAAAAACAAAAGGGTAGTATTATTGACCAATAATACACATTAACTTGATGACCGTGAAAATTTAAATTGGGTTATTGAATCTAAGAACGAAAGGATACTAAATGGAGGATGATCAAAAGTTGAGCAATTCTTATTGTTCGGCAAGTGGACGCAAGGCTGCATGCTCACAAGTTCCAGACAACAATTAGAACATTACAAAATTAGGATCCAAGCCATATGTAAACCTATTCGAGATTATGACAGTTGAAAGTTAAAATCAATCCATCAGCTAAGCAAGGAAAAATATATTTTAGGGACAATCAGTACTGCCGGCTTTCTCCAAATACTCAGTATTCTGTAATTGTATTAAACTGTATTGCCAAGCAATAACGTAATAGACCAATAATGCTTCCAATGCCTAAGAAGACAAGCGAGCAAAATTGTGGTGTGAGTTGCTGTAATTTATAGCGGGTGTTATTTGCTATACTAGTATACTGAATTAATGAAAGGCTAGAAAAGAATAATAAAATTCCCGGCATGGTATACCGGCTGCATCACCAGCATCGTAGTTTTATCAAACTAGACTATCCATTCCCACATCTCCACTTGCGGAAGTTAGACGAAACCCATCTAAACAACATCGGCAGGTGTGATGCGATATTAGTTTAATATGAATAATTCAATAAAAATTTACTTTAACACAACCAAAAGGCGTGCGGCAGCTAATAAAAAGCTATTTATTGATTCTACCTATGTGTGTGTATGTCTACACACGATCATAATCAAATCAACAGAGATTTGGTGTTTGCATCGTAACATTTGGGAAGGCAATGGCTGGCCTTAGCGAGCCTTAGCTTGCAACAGCTGGCATTAGCTGACCCAAAAGCTTACATTAGCTGGCCACACACGTTGGGCGCCAAAAAATGTATGTAACCTACACACGAAGAGAAGGGGTATATAATGTTTGTATGTGTGTGTGATTCCCCATACATGTACGCATACACATATGAAGAGGCACGTTACCATTGGATGGAATTCTGGTAACCACACAGGCAGTTGGGTGGTCACGGCGGGGAGTCCTCTTGACCGTAGCTCTTTCGGGATGGGGTGGGTTTTTGCCATGTCTCAACCGACATTATATAAAGTTTAATTTTAGGACTCCAAACCAGAATCTAAATACAGGAGCTACCCTCCCTTAACTCAAAAACTAGATACATATGTACTAAACGAAACAAAACAACGAGATCGGTATCTAACCAACTCAAAAGAACCAAACAACGAACTTTAAATGCTAAAGGGGAGAAAGCGGACATCTGTTTAAGTGACTATTAGGGCGAGGTCTAAGATGATAGTCGACACTCGCTGTCTTTACCCCACCTACCATGATCTTCGATGCGAATATAATCGAAGATCCCCAAAAAAAACGTGTACTACCTTTTATGTCATCAACACATTTGCCTCCAGGAACATACAAAAAAAAATTTACAGATTCATATTTTCAAATCGATAACAATTCAACGTTTATTAGACATAATAATTAATTGCCAAATTACAATCAAAAATTCAATCCTTATTGTTTGTTTCTATTTTTCCCTTCTTCTTTTATTTTTTGTTTCAACTACAACTAGGATATGTTTATAGGTAAGTGCGTAAATGTGTATGTGCATGGACTAAGATTAGCTGGGGCATTCCATAACAAGTGCTATAAAAGTAAAATAAATTTTATTTTTTTTTCTTAAGGTTTATAACTTCAATGTGGATTCAAATTTTTGACCGAAACCATAATTGAATAGAAACCGTTTCCATTCTCTAGCGTAATAAATTAATTTATTTTAACATGGTTTTCAAAAACTATTAACCAAATGAATGACGTAACATGTATGTTACGTGGCTGATGTTGTTGTTGTTGTTGTTGTAGCAATGCTCGCCCCACCTAATAGCCGCGACCGATCACAAATTGTCATCAATATCCTCTAACGGGAGTCCAAGGAAACTTGCCGTTTCAACAGGGGTGGACCATAAGGAAAGGGGTGTTAGAGGCGTTGGTTCCACATTACAATTAAAGAGATGGTTGGTGTCATGTGGGGACACATTGCAAGCAGGGCATACATTTTGTATGTCGGGGTTGATTCTGGATAGGTAAGAGTTTAACCTGTTACAGTATCCAGAACGAAGTTGAGCAAGAGTGACACGCGTTTCCCTGGGGAGTATGCGTTCCTCTTCTGCGAGTTCTGGATATTTTTCTTCAAGTACTGGATTCACCGGGCAATTCCCGACATAAAGGTCCGACGCCTGTCTATGGAGTTCACCAAGGACCTGCTTGTGTTTTTCCGCTTCATACGGCTGGGTTCTCAGGTGCCGTATTTCCTCAAAATGCTTACGGAGATGACTCCCTAGGCCCCTAGGCGGTGCTGGCTCGTCAATCAGATGTCTGTTGGGATGCCCAGGTTTCTGGGTATTCAACAGAAACTGTTTGGTCAGCATCTCATTTCTCTCCCTGATGGGGAGTATTCTCGCCTCATTATGCAGATGGTGTTCTGGGGACATAAGAAGACAGCCCGTGGCGATTCTGAGAGCAGTATTTTGGCAGGCCTGTAGTTTCTTCCAGTGGGTGGTTTTTAGGCTTGGCGACGCGTAGCACGTAATCGGCTGGCTAATTGCTTTGTATGTGGTCAAGAGCGTTTCTTTATCTTTTCCCCAGGTACTGCCAGCAAGGGATTTGAGGATTTTATTACGGCTCTGAATTCTTGGAACAATTGCGGTTGCGTGCGCACCAAAATGTAGATCCTGATCAAACGTCACACCCAAGATTTTGGGGTGTAGGACAGTCGGTAGCGTAGTGCCATCGACGTGGATGTTCAATATGGTCGACATTTGGGGCGTCCATGTTGTAAATAAGGTCGCGGAAGATTTAGTCGGTGACAATGACAGGTTTCGCGAGGCGAAAAAACTGGAGAGATCAGGGAGATAGCCGTTTATTTTATTGCATAGCTCATCGATCTTTGGGCTTGGGCCTGTGGCCATTATTGTGCAGTCATCGGCGTAGGAAACGATTGTGACTCCTTCCGGTGGTGAAGGTAGCTTAGATATGTAGAAATTAAACAAAAGCGGGGATAGGACACCACCCTGTGGCACCCCTTGTTTAATTCTGCTTTGTTTTGATGTTTCGTTTCTGAATTGCACCGATGCCTGCCGACCACCCGGGTAATTTGCGGTCCACCTTTTAAGACATGGGGGAAGGGTAGACCCTTCCAGGTCTTCCAGTAACGAGCCATGGTTGACCGTATCAAAAGCTTTTGATAGGTCTAACGCTACGAGTACTGTTCTATGGTGGGCATATTGATTCAAACCGCAATTTATCTGGGTGCTAATGACATTTAGCGCGGAGGTAGTGCTATGGAGTTTTCTGAAGCCATGCTGATGAGGGGCTAGCTGCAAATGTGCTTGGAAATGAGGGAGCAAAATGGCTTCAAGCGTCTTTGCCACAGGCGATAGGAGAGATATCGGACGATATGACTCACCTACGTTAGCTGGTTTCCCAGGCTTTAGTAGCGGGACCACCTTGGCCATTTTCCATTTCTCGGGTATGACAAAGGTGGAAAGAGACAGGTTGAAGACATGCGCTAAATATTTGAAACCCTCTTTCCCTAGGTTTTTAAGCATCGGCATGGCTATGCCGTCTGGGCCCACTGCTTTGGATGGTTTAGCGCGACCAATGGCGTCCTCAACCTCTCTAGCGGTGATGGTAATTGGTGACGCGCTGAGTTTGTGTTTATGTGCACGTCTATTGGCTCTCCGTCTATCTTTGTCGACCGTAGGATGCATTATATATTGTCGGCAGAAAGCGCTCGCGCATTTTTTCGCATCCGACAGCACCTTATCGCCAAAGGCGATGGAAACTTTGTCTTTGTGCTTAGTCGGATTCGATAGGGACTTTACGGTGGACCAAAGTTTACCTACACCGGTAGAGAGGTTACAACCTCTTAGGTGCTCTTCCCATTTCGCCCGCTTGTGTTCGTCCACAAGCGATCTGATGCGTTGGTTTATATCCCTTATTTGGGGGTCGCCTGGATCAAGCTGTCTTATAAGGTCGCGTTTCCTCGCTAAGCTCGCGGCCTCCGCCGGGAAGTGGGGCCGGATTTCGGGAATTCTCCCAGCGGGAATGAAATGTGCCGAGGCGGATTCAATGACCTTACGGAAGGCACGCTCCCCTTGGCGGACATCAGTCGGGATAGGGAGGGCAGCAAAGCTGCTGTCTGTTGCAGATTTATATTCTTCCCACTTTCCTTTTTTGAAGTTTATGAAAGTGCGTTTTTCAGTGACGATGAAGTCGGCGGTACGCTCGAACGAAATAAGTATGGGCAGGTGGTCGGATGCCAATGTTACCATCGGCTGCCAGTTGACGCAGTTTACGAGTTCTGCGCTCACGATTGAGATATCTGGCGAGCTATGACAGCTTCCTACCATACGTGTGGGGGCGTCTCCGTTAATTGTGCAGACCGTCGTTGCGTGGCTGACTGTTTGGGTGGTGAGGAGCGGCGGCAAGCAGGTATGCTTGCGGGCCCAGGCTAGCTCGTCGTTGTGGGCGGGGTATTGTACCACCGACCTCACCCGCAGCCACATGAACAAAATAGGGGTTCATATCTGCATGATGAGAAAAGGAAGGGAAACCTGAAAAAGATAGAAACATACGTGAGGGGCACAGTTAAGAGGGGGAAAAGATGAAGGCCTGTCCTGTCAGGTGGAGTCTACCCTCCCTCTGCAGTGCAACTTGCACCGCACCGTGGGCACTGTGCTGACTCCTACTTCCTTACAGTGCCCCCAAACCTGACATAAGTCTGTCCCCTGTCAATCAGTCATTTTCCCTAAACACTCACCTTCACCCAACCTTTCCGCGCACAAGCGCAGCACCAACACCAAACTTAAAACTTTAGCCCTGCATTATGAAAAGATCTAAAATTTTTCATCCAAACATAATTCTTATAATTTATTTACAAAATTTTTGGTTTACAAATTACCGACAAACTCCCTGCTACTGGTTCAGTAATTCAAAAAAAAACCTTAATCTCCGAGTTTAATATAAAATACTTTGCCAAGGATTTCCAAAAATTTACTAGAAGTAACAATAAAAAAAATTGTTCAAACTTAATGCTAATTCTTATTACTAATGAATATTAAGAATTCATGAGAGTGCAAGAGGAAGTAGATACATTTCAAATTCAATTCAATAAAAAAATACCTACAACTAATAGAAAAAGTGTCTGAACTCAAATGCAAAAAAATAATTTAAATTTTTTGGCCGCCCTAATGTAATATTATTAATAGGAGCTAATTCCAAATCCTAGAGATACGAATTCAAACAAAATAAAATAAGAGGGTGAACAAAAAAAAAATCAAGTACCCTAATCCCTGACCTACCGCAACCGCTCAAGTAAACATAAGATCAAATGTGTACAACGCAAAAGTAGGTCATCCAAGCAAAAGAATTTATATGTTTATGAAAACAAAAGGTATTGACGTTTGTGACGTTTTTCCTGCATGTACATATGTTCGTTGCAATCTGTTTTTATTTTTTTCTGATTTGCTAATTCCTGTTCTATTTTTGCAAGAGCAGGAATTTGTGCTAACACATGTACATACACTCAAATATTTGTATTAGCAAAAATATTGTGCTCAATTTTCACTCACCCGTATACTCGTACTCCAACGGCGCCGGTGAAGTTGAGTGGATGTGCTGAATTCGCTGAAATAGCAAGAGTCAAAAACATACATATGTACCTATGACCATACTCAAAATAGCCACCCTCAAACACTCAACCAAGAGCACTCGCTAGTGATCTTTGGTAATGAGTGCTTTGGTAGTATCAAATCTACCAGCGTGATGATTAAATGCGAAGGTAAAAAAAAATGAATATTCGACAAAAAAATGTCTTTAGTGCTGAAGGCACAAAATCATGTGTAAACTCGGGGTGTGATGTTGCGATTGATGTTGCCAATAATAATAAAAGTAAGTACAGGAAAAAAAATAACAAAAAAAATATGGCAGAAAAAAAATCAAAATTCGAAGATTTTGAGTTGATACTACCATAGGTAGCAGAAACCATGTGCCAAAAAAATTGTGTATATGATAGAAGATAATGATATGAAAATATCTACAAAAAATAAACGTCAAACCGAAAAGAAAAAGTAAAAAAAGGAGAAAATGAAGAAACGAAAAGAAAAAAATGATGGAGGCAAAAGTGCCACCATTAACTTATAAAATATGTGTGTGAACGTGAAACTCCGAATTTTATATTTGAACAAAAAGATGCTTAGCCCCGGAAATAGAATGCCCTCCTTTTTTCACGTTTCCTATGAACTAGTTATGCCCCTCGTGACAATATTCAGATAATACAGGTAATAGTATGTAAAAAATATACGAAGGTAATAGTATTCATCCGCTATACAGCCGGAACGCTCCTCCCTTCGCTGGTGTTTGTTGTTATTTATGTTGCCAAAGTACTGAACTAGCTCCAAAATGATTAAAGGTTGCTGCCAACTTTGTTGTGGTTGTTGCTGCCGTGTTTCTTCACAATTGTCGTTGCAGATTGGGTCGATCCGAGTTGTGTGTTCCTAAATGATTTTTGTTGTATGTGGTGTCGTGGCTGTTGTTGTTGCTGCTCAACGCCGCCGGTAAAAAATGCTGTCGGTTCTGCCAATTTTATTGTGTTTTTGCAGATGTTGTTGTCGTGAGCGCAGGCAAAACACTAAACATAATGTAGTGCTTGTGGATGCGTGGCAATTCTTGTCGCCAATTTACAAACGTTGTTGTAGTGTTGTTGGGCGGTATGTCGCCAAGTAGAAAATAATACCGGTTGTGGTTGGTGTTGCCGCCAATATAGCAAAAATGGTGTAGTTGTTGTTGAGCGTTACGCCGCCAATATAAAACCGTTGTTGTAGAGCGGTACGTCGCCAATATAAAACAGATGCTGTTGTGGTTGTTGCGGCCGTATATTGCCGATAAAAAAAACGCTGTAGTGGTTTTTGTTATAGTGTGCGCCACCAAATCAAAAATATAGTGTAGTGCGTGTGGGTACTTGCCGGGCGGTATGTAGCCAATTCAACCGGTGATGTGGTTGTTGTTGTATACGTGGTTGTAGACGTGGAGTGCCGTCGGGAGTTTGATGCCGCTAATTTGCCTTTTTAAGCCGTAAAACGAAACTCTAAATTCTCTCAGCGGCTTCTTTCCAGCAGGGAGTGCCCTATTAAGATACAAAAAAAACGTTAGTCTTGCAGCATTTCTGGCATTAAATTTATTTTATTTTTATTTTCTTTTTTTTTTGTTGTCTGCGTGATTAAATACTCGCCGACATATATATATCTGTATGAAGGCGTGCATACATGCATGCAAGTTTGCTCTTGGCTTGCTTGGAAAATTGGCTATATAGAAGCCAGCTTCCCACTGGGCATGCCAAGTTGGAGGAAGGCAAAAAAATCAAAGGGCAGTGAAAACCATCCGACTTACCTGGTTTTAGCGGTGGCGATAGCCTTTGTGGTCTAATTTATTTCTGCTGCAACGGTCAGGATCGGGGGCTAGCTGGCAAACCAGATTTGCCTGGTTCTAGCGGTCGCGAGACACTTTTCACCGCGCACTACACAATTAAAAAAAGGTACTTCGCAACAAAATTTAGTAAACAGGCTTTTTCGGTTTGAGGCGCGCACTAAAAACTTATTGAACAATTTTTTTTTTTTTTTTTTTTTGTTAACCACTTTCCACTTGCACTCACTGCCACTGATGAAATAACACTTTGGCCCGTTGGCTCATTTTGCCCCTTCTTATAGCTACCGCCGTGGTAAGGAACGTTACCCAGAAACGGAAAATTTTTACCATTACATGTCAAACTTTCTTTTCGGCTTTCCCGTATTTCCCATCTATACAATCATGCACCCATACATTCATACGCTTACCGCTCCACTCAACGAACACCTACACAGATACATTTGGTTCGTGCCTTGACCGCTCACACTGATGCATTCACACGCTCATAGCCTTGCACAAATACACATCCCCATACATAATACAGAACAAAACAAACACATAGGTGCATGGCATTCATCAATGTTGCTAAGTTATTAGCAGCATGGTGACATTTTATTTATTATAACAGCATGATGCCAACACCGCTGCAACATTGTGTTCACTATCGGTACAATGTTGTCAATGTTAATGTTATTATGTTAATATTATGTTAATGCAACATTGCGGCTAAGGCACGGACCTGGACACAAAACACCTAAACACATAGACGCATATACGCTCTGCCACTCATTTAAGCCAATATGGAGACAGACTGTCGTTACATGTACGTTAGAACGTTCAATATCCAAATAAATTCATATCATTACAGTATAGCAGATCAATTGACAAAAGCATTATTGACGATAGGTAGTTTACTGAAAATACCAGGGCGTCATAAAAATTACTAGCTGACTTTATTTCCTTATATTTTTGGGTAAATATTTGTTTGTTTTTCTTTAACTTACATCTGGAAAAAATTCATATTTATGTGCATAAGTGTGTATGTAGGTTGGTAGACTAATAGGAAGGGGGGAGTTCAATGAAAAACGGGGTTTCAAATATATTTAAAACTTTTATAATTTCAACGCGTATCGAAAATTTCTCATCAAAAACGTACTCTATAACAATTTATCAATATTATATACTGTTACGAGGTATATGTAAATTGACCCGGTTTGAGAAAAAGAAAACAAAGAATGCAAAAAACTTACGGACGGAAAATCATATGAGCAAAAGGTAATCAATAATCATATAGCAAAATTACGTCTATTTACTAGAGTGAAATGACTGGACATACCAGGGCCTCATAAGCCAACAACAAGCTACACTCGGCAAAGAGTTTTTGTTGCCCTCTTTGATTTAGGTATTCATATGAAATTTTTGTTTTCCTATTTTCTTAAACTTGTACAAAAAAATTATATGCCGGTTCATAATTATGTAGAAATGTATGTATATTTGCATCGGAGGGGCATTCCACGATCATTTGGTTGATTTTACATTTAAAAAAAATAATATGTGTTTTTTTTTTTGTTTTTCGTTTGTTTAGGTTTTGTAGCAAAATTTACGGACTGTAACGACAAATACTACGATCAAAACTTAGTTGCTTCGAAAGAACGATAGACTGTACTTTTGCACCTGATGATAATATTGTCTCTTTTTTTCTTTTTCTTTTTTTAGGAATTTTTATACATCTTACATAATAAAGTAGTTTGTTTTGTTTGTATTCACGCAAACCAACCAAATAATAATGGTAAATAATTAAATCTTAAGCTAATTTAAGCTATTGAACGTACATTTTTTTTTAACTTAATGTGCCCATCTCGGCTTTGCATACATAGTTATGTAGACCCTTTTTAGCTACAAAACGATTTTTACGAATTTACATACATAAGTGCGCACAGCAGGTGTACCGATGTATGTACAGTAGGTAGGTAATTCTGCCCACTAATATGCCGATTTGTCTTGGTTGCAAATCAAAGCAAAAAAAATCCAAACAATAACAAAGGCAACAAAGATATTGGTACAATATTATTTACATACTTTATGGTGGTGGTAGGTATGTATGTGGGTGATGCAATCTAGCGATGAAAGGCCTTTCAGCGGTGGTGATGCAGTTGGAATATCTGTTTGACAAATTTCTTATGTGACTTACACTACTTTCTATGATGTGACTTACACTGTAAGGGAATGCGATCGCTTACAGTGACACATAAAACCGTTCGGTAGCCGCAAAATTTAGTTTGAATATTTTTGTTAACCAAAATTTATTTATTAATTTTTTTGTTCTTTAAATAATTTAATTATTATTTTTTTTATTTTTAGACTTTTTCCTTCCTTTTTTTTTTTGTTTTGTGGGGAAAGACGGGGTTAGGTATGCCTACCACACATATACACCCAAATATTTTCACATATCATTTTTAACTAACTTTCAATTAATTATTAATGTTTTTTTCGATATAACACAGTTACTCTTTTTATTTTGCATCCACCTTTCTTTCTATTGTTCCTTTTATTTACTTTTAACTACTTCAAATTATGTTTAACCTTATATTAGGCCTTTGTAAACTAACTTTATCTCTTTTTTTCTACAAAATCTTCTGTTTAGCACTAATTTTTACTACTTTTCCTAGCTTTTTCCATTTAATTCACTGCGCTAAACTTATTATTTTTTTGCTTATCCCTCGTTTTTTTCGTTTTTTTTCTTTTTGGGACTTTTTTTTCACTATGACAATTTTAATTTTTGTCACACTGTGCACTAATTTGTTCTGCAAGTGGGTGGTGGATGAAAAACATCGACGAAAATGCTGCCTATTTCATGTGCGCCTGATGGTGCTTGGATGAGGCGGGGTGGTGAAAACAAGCCCCGGGATCCTTCTATATTCTTAATCTTCGTTTGTCGCTTTGGAATTAGTGGATGATCACACTGGATGCTCCTCAGCTCCAATGGGTACAAATGGTTCGTAACCAAAAAGCTTCCACACCCTCACCTATGTGCAATGGGAAAATGACTTCCAACTGGTCAGGAGGCGATGAGTGTGGGTATGAATTTCTGCCTATATGGTAGTCACGCCTATTGAAAAAAAGACCCTATAATTATTTCCTATCTAAGGAGATTTAAATAAAATTTCTTACCTTCTTAAGAGAAAACAACACCCATGTCGTTTGCGCGAACTGCCTGAATATTTTTAGTGGAGCTGTCCGTGTGGTACGATGAAAAACAGGAAGGAGAGGCTAACTGTAGCCGATAAGGCTCTTTTATACCCTCGGACTTCCTTTCTTTTGGCTTCTGTTTTTGAAATTTTCCTAACTTCGTTTGAGAAAATGTTTAATGTCACTTAAATGCGTATTTTCAACCATTGTAATAAAACTAAGACAGAATGACATGAATGATTTGATTTTGCTACTTTTTGCCATTTTTCTAGCCTACGAGACATATTTAACTAACTCTGGTGCATTTGCAAGTTTCGGACAGATTTACCTTGGAAAAATCCAAGCGATTATTGTTCACGTTTCAGCCAATAGGTGACAATTTGTCGTTTTTACTAGAGGTAATCAATTAAATGCCCTAGAGCGGCAATAAAGTTCTTAAGTCAATTTCTCGCATGCGAGACATTTTATTTCAAAAGGGGATAGGTACACGCAAAAAGACATATTGCAGCCCAAGCGGCCATTACACTCCTTGAAAGTGTTACGAGAAGGTTAGCTTGCTATCTAGCCTCACCCCAAGGGTTTTCGTGGAGCTGCGTGTTTGTACTTGTTGTTCTCCAACCATCATATTCATAATGGTGGGAATTCGTCTCTTCGTGAGGATTACGATCTCAGTTTTCTCTGTCGCTAGCTGAAGTCCATGATCACTCATCCATTTTTTTACACTGCGCATTACGTGGTTTAATTTAAGCTGCGCCAGCTCGCAGTTCCGTGTTGTAATTACGGCAGCCACGTAGTCTGCGAAAGCGACAAGAAAAGCACTTTCTGGCATGTGCAAACGAAGGAGGCTGTCATACGAAGCATTCCAGAGGTCGGGACCTAACACCGATCCCTGGGCTGCTCCGCCTGTTATCCTCACCTTTCTCTGACCTTGATTTGTTTCGTACGTGAGCCGGCGATCTTTAAGGTAGTCCCTTAATATGGCTAGTAGATAAGGAGGTACCTTGAAAGAGTGTTTCAGCGCATCGAGCATGTCGTCCCACCTGACGGAATTGAAGGCATTTTTCACGTCCAGCGTGACCAGTAAGACAACCGGCATAGCTTGGTGGCACGCGCTTTCGGCTTTCCTTACCGCATTTATAACCTCGGCTATGGCATCTATTAAGGAGTGACCTTTCCGGAGCCCATGATGCCGATGGGACAGACCACCTCCATCTTCAATGGCTGCTATCAGCCGTTGTTTAAGGAGGGTTTCCATCATTTTCCCGGCCGTCTCGAGCATGCATAATGGTCGAAAAGACGACGGGGAGTTCGGGTGTCCCTTGCCTTTCGGGATTAGCACGAGGTGAGCTGTCTTCCACCTTGTAGGAAAGATCCTGGCTTCCAGGCATTTGTTATACATATGCAGCAGCAACTCAGGACTGCTCTTAGCAGCCAGTCTTATTGCTTCAGCTGGTATCCCATCCGGTCTTGCCCTTTACAGGGCTTCATTCTATGTAGGGCCGCTTTTAGCTCACCTTCACTCAATGGCTGCACGTCGTGGTTTTCGTGGGTGACGTGGTCACCCTCTCTGCTTGTGCGAGTGAGGAACAAGGCATCTACTATACTTCGCATCTTTCCCTCATCCATCGTTTGGTTCGTTGGGCGGAATTTCCCCATTACTATTTTATACCCTTGTCCCCAAGGATCACGATCAACTTCTTTGCAAAGCTTTTTCCAGCTATCAAGTTTGCCTTGCTTTATGGCGGCACTGAGAACCTTTTTTGCTCTTTTGTATGCCTCCGCATGTTCTAGCGCGTCAGGCCTGCAGGGTCAACCTTAGTGGCGTCCCATTTTGTTTTCATACGGGGCGGTCTCCCTGTCCGACTTTGCCCTGAGTCATTAAGATGGAAGGTAATGTAGTTATGGTCACTACCCGTGAGATACTCCATCACCCTCCATCCAGCCGCATTTGACAGCAGGTTTTCCGATACTAATGTAATATCAGGGATAGAGTGTTCAAAGCCTGGTCGCCGATATGTCGGCGTCGTGCCGGTATTCAGAATGACCAATCCAAGTCGGGCAGCCATTTCTAGCACTAGCCTTCCTCTGAAGTTAGTCTGGGGCATTCCCCACTCAACAGCCCTTGCATTGAAATCTCCAGCGACGACCACGTTACCGGTTTCATCACGCAAATCGTCTTCGAGTAGTTCTAGCTTATCTTTAAACCCTTGAATTGGATCGTTTGGCAGTTGTAAGCTAAAGGAAACAAATGCCTAATTTCAAAGTCAAACTCTAATTTTATAGAACCATGTAAATCATTACTTACATCGTTTTGTCGCCAATGCGAAAGTCTATCCCTGAACTTAATTTTCATACCAAGCATTGTATGAGGAAAAATTTCACTCAAATCTTCATCCTCAATCAAGTATAAGCTTTCTACATCAAGGCCAAAATCTGAAAATACAAACAATATTCTCTGTAACGCACTTGGGTTCATGGTGGAACGATACAAGGTTGGAGCACGAGACAGCTGATTATAAACTTTTTTTATTTGATTTGATACATCGATTTTGACATTTGTCCATCGAATTTACAAAAACAAAGTACATGGAACTTTTATTTATGTTTGTAGGTATGTCATCATGCTGCCACCTTGTATCGTTCCGCCATGCTTGGGTTAAAGCAGAAACTACAACTCGACTTTCCCACTTCATTTTTTATTAAATATGGAACTTATGAAACGAAAAAGTAAACACTCACACAAAATCTCATAACTTACCCAATATTCTTTGAAAAATGTTTTCGCCAAGTTCCATTGTGCTCAAATAACTTGGTGCAGATCTTCCCTGTTCTTTTCAGCACAATCATTTTGTTCACCACTTTCATTTTGCGATATAATTTCGCGACTAGCCTCGATAAACTATACATTCGACTCCTGGTCGAAATTGGTTATTTCGAAATCCATTTTAATAGGATCCACTTAAACCACAATAATAGCCCGGTTTTTTTTTACACGCGTATACGTTTATGTTTGCGCGTAAAAAAACGCTTCGTTTAGATAATGCTTAGGAGACCTATCTAGCGGCATTGGTTAAACAACTAGTTACAGCACAGGCTGTACCGAAAAGCGGAGACACAGCCTGCTGTTGTATGTCTGTGTATAACATATATCTAAATCAGTTGCGATGAATTGTGGACACGCACTATTTTAAGAGGTGATACATAGAATTAGTGTAGAGGTGAAACATAGACACATATTTCAGTTACATCTGAGTATAATGCATATTAAAAATTAGTAGTACTAATTTAATGCGCAGCAATTTCAGAGGTGTATTTAAAGTTTGCCTCTTAGTAGTTCATATAAAGTTTAAGCGTAAACGTATACGCGTGTAAAAAAAAACACGGCTAGTATTAATAATTCTTTCAGAAACAAAACAACGCGTTTTTATAAAATACAATTAATATTTTTTTTTCTAAAAAATTTATTAGAAGCATGAAAGGAAATCTGCTTCAAGGCTCGGTTTTTGAGTGCGGGCTTAAACTACAGTTAAAGTTAACTAGAGTTTTGCCTTGCCACTTTGACAGTTTCTACAAAATTTTACTGCTCATCTTAGCTTAAGCGGCCAAAGTAGCAGGATCAAACTCTAGTTAACTTTAACTCTAGTTTTAACTCGCACTGAAAAACCGGGCCAAGTCGATTTGTTGTTCGTACGATTTTAAAAAATTTAAGCGAAAATGTTTCGAAAAAGTCATGAAGACCTTGTGTCGTATAATATTCGTCTGGTCAAAGATCTCCAAAAAAATTTAAGAACAATATTTCCTCCGAGAAAAGCTGTTGCCATGAAATCTTCCAAAATCCATTGAAGGCTACCATCACTGGCAACTCTGCTTACGATTAAACTTCTGTTCTTGTAGGAATTCATTTTTAATCTGAAGCTTTGATCTGCGAAAAAGAGGACCACACGATGAACGAAATTAACAATTGTTCATGTCGAATCAACCCGAATTTTTATGAAGTTTTATATATAATTCGGAAATAAATAAATTATCAAAGTAAATATTAAATGTTTTTTGTTTGAGAAAAAACATATATATGTATGTGTGTATAGAGAAATTAAAAATTTGTTTATTGTGTTAAAACGTCAAAAATGTCAGAAAAGGTGTTTTTATCATGGGAATCACGATTCAATTATTAGAGGTATTCAATGATAACAGAGCTTTGACACCCCCAAATTTAAAAATCTGGACGGGTTGCTTTTACGAAGTAAAGCAAACGGGGAATAATTCAATCCCCTTCAGCGAAAATTGTAGTAGAAAAGTACCTGTAGGAATATATCAGTAGTGATAATAAATTTGTAAATGCCAGCAGGTTTTGGGGGAAAGAATTAATTTTCTACTAAATATTTCGTGAATTGGTAGTGCTAATTTGGTTTAGTCATTCAGAATTTTGTTCAAAACTACACTATCTCAAAACTCCCTATCTAAGCATAAGTTCAAAGCATTTTAACATAAGAGGGAGTTAATGAAAAGCACTCTGAGATAAGGCGTTCTTCAACCTAATTCTGATATAAGGCGTTTTTGTGAAAAATCCTGAAATGGAAAATTAAAAAAAAAAAACTGGGATAGGATGATTTCCAACTGGCATAAATAAATAAAACGATTCCACAAATTCTTCTGCAGACGTATGTTCCGAACATACGAAATGAATAAATTAACATGCTCAATGAGTACATGTCGTTATGAGTACATCCATTATTTACTAATGACATTTATACGTAAATCGATTTACTAGTCGAATTTTTGACGTTGATCAATGAATTTCAAGTTGGTTTAGGTTTCATATGTTCATAGGTTTACGGAAGTGCACGATTCCTTGGTGTCCGTACTTTTCATAAAATAACCTATGTCAGCCACACTAATAGGTCACGGCATAGTTAATAAATTCGCCATAAAAGTAAAAAAATGTTCTAAGGAATTATGCAGTTTAGTACTTATCGGGTATTTGTAAACTAATTGCTTCCTATTTCTACCACTAATATTTTTCGAAAAAATCGCAAAGAAAGAACACATTTAACGGATGTTCTTTCGATTTGGAAGCAAAATGGCTGCAATTATCAAAAAAATTGTCAGGTGTATAAGTTCACATCTAACTATAAAAATAATTCATTGATTATAATTTTTTATTTTTTTTTGTTACGTGGAAGGAGGAAATGCTTTATGCACTAACCGGGCTGTTAAGGCTCGGTGCTACTCTCTTTGTAGTATCGAGCCTCTCCGAGTGTAGGACTCCCTTTCTTTTCCTTATGGGCTACCCACTAAAACCTAACCTCCCACGGCCCGCGCATTTTCCGCACCTGGGACCGCGTTTAGAATAACTTCGGGTACGGAAGCGCGCTACTGAGCTCTCTGGCTACTCTCACGTTATTGGGCTAAGCAACCATCTTGCCGTTCAGCGAGGACAATATTCCTTGCATATCTGCTGACCACGTCCCATCTGTCATTTCCGCAGGTCATTTTATGGATGACACTGCCCGGGGATAGGTCGCCTAGTGTTACTTCCACTCTTCTTCGTTTCTGTGCTAAGTGATCGCATTCGAAAAAGGTGTGGCGTACGTCGTCTATGAGCCCACAGTATACGCAATTCGGATTTTCAACCTTGCCCATCCTGTGGAGGTATTCCCGAAGTAGCCGTGGCCACTTAAAAACCGTTCTAATCATGGCTCCAGCTCGGGAATAAGTTCCCTGGTCCACTTGCCTGCAGTACTGCAGCTCCATTGCTGTTGCCAGCGTCGGATAGAATCTTTTCGCGCCTGCGCGGCAGCAACATCTCTGCAAACTTCTCCTCGGCAATTCGTAGCGCCCCTCTGCGTTTGACAGAAGTAATAGCTGCTCGGTACTTTCGGAATTTCATTGCATCCGCCCAAAATTTCTGCACCGTAAAAGAGTATAGAATCCGAAGCGGAAGCTAGCAGCTTTCTTATACATGGCCTTCGCCCGCATGTGTTTGCCAGTAATCGACTTAAGTATCCTATGGTATGTGCAGTTTTCTCGGAGTCTGCTTGAAAGTGTTCCGAGAAGGTTAGCTTGCTATCTAGCCTCACCCCTAGGTATTTCGTGGAGCTGCGTGTTTGTGCTTGTTGTTCTCCAACCATCATATTCATAATGGTGGGAAATCGTCTCTTCGTGAGGATTACGATCTCAGTTTTCGCTGAAGTCCATGGTCACTCATCCATCTATTTACACTGCGCATTACTTGGTTTAATTTAAGCTGCGCCAGCTCGCAGTTCCGTGCTGTAATTACGGCAGCCACGTCGTCTGCGAAAGCGACAAGAAAAGCACTTTCTGGCTTGTGCAAACGAAGGAGGCTGCCATACAAAGCATTCCAGAGGTCGGGACCTAACACCGATCCCTGGGCTGCTCCGCCTGTTATCCTCACCTTTCTCTGACCTTGATTTGTTTCGTACGTGAGCCGGCGATCTTTTAGGTAGTCCCTTAATATGGCTAGTAGATAAGAAGGTACCTTGAAAGAGTGTTTCAGCGCATCGAGCATGTCGTCCCACCTGACGGAATTGAAGGCATTTTTCACGTCCAGCGTGACCAGTAAGACAACCGGCCTAGCTTGGTGGCACGCGCTTTCGGCTTTCCTTACCGCATTTATAACCTCGGCTATGGCATCTATTGCCGCCACCGTGGTGTGATGGTAGCGTGCTCCGCCTACCACACCGTATGCCCTGGGTTCGCACCCCGGGCAAAGCAACATCAAAATTTTAGAAATAAGGTTTTTAAATTTGAAGAAGAAGTTTCTAAGCGGGGTCGCCCCTCGGCAGTGTTTGGCAAGCGCTCCGGGTGTATTTCTGCCATGAAAAGTTCTCAGTGAAAACTCATCTGCCTTGCAGATGCCGTTCGGAGTCGGCATAAAACATGTAGGTCCCGTCCGGCCAATTTGTAGGGAAAATCAAGAGGAGCACGACGCAAATTGGAAGAGAAGCTCGGCCTTAGATCTCTTCGGAGGTTATCGCGCCTTATATTTCTATTGTGGAGTGATCTTTCCAAAATACTTTCACTGTAGTACTCCATGGAACACCCACAGAGGATCATATGCCAAAGTACTAAAGCGGAATTGTGTCGGAAAGAATTATCGGAGTAAATTTAATTTAAAATGAAAGTAAATGAAGAGGGGCAATACAACTTTTATATTTTTCACCATTCTTATGTTAATTCATTTGCGTGAATAAAGAAACTAATATAATATGCATACGCATACGTGCATAAAGAAACTAATATAATATGTATACATAAAACCAGTGCGCTGTTGCATTTTATCAGAGTTGCCAAAATAAAATTTTATTATTAGTTATTTGCATGCAATATTTTACTTTTGGCAACTCTGTTCGATCGTCATAGCGTCGTGATCACTGTCGTTAAAAAACGAGCAATGATCGGCTGATGGTGTTCCGCAAACGCATTGCAAAGGAGTATTGTTAGAGTACTCCAACATGAAGAAAATGGAACACGTAATCCAACAATTTTTGCAGGGTAATCCGGTTTGTTAAACAATGTATATACAGTTGCGAACACGAAAAAAGCAGTGAAAATTATTAACTTATTTTATCAGTTATTTTCGTCTTTTATTTATATTCGTTAATTTAAAAAAAACTTTAATCAATTATGTAACCAAAAACATGTAAACTAACCAAAAACATGTAAACTAACTATAAACATAAATATATCTGCACTATCTATAATAAAACAAACCTTTATAAACATTTGAATTCATGGACTAAATGTGTACACTTTTCAAATATGCATATACGTGAAAATAAAATATATAAATTATTTCCACTGTACAAATGTTTCGCTGAAAACTAAAAATTAATAATTTACATCAATATCAATTAAAAATAAATCTACATGTTTTAAACGGATTCTTTTTTTATTTAATTTAACTACCTGAAAAGATTTTGAAAGGCTTGGCAAAAAATGGTCCGTTTCTGCTTCTCTTCGGACCAATATGCGACTAGTCTCTTCCTGCTACGTTAGGGGTATAAAATGTAACCACTCTCTATTTATACCCTTTCGGGTATAAACGGGTACAATTAGTCTCTTCATAGGACATGCTCGAACAAAAGGGAACAATTCATTCCATATAAAGAGATCAAAAGTGGCATTAGTCGCATGCTCCTTTGCGACTAATCCCGGATGTATCCCGGACTAATCGCATTTTTTGCAGGGTAAGAGAAAAATTTTTATTCTACATATTCTAATATAACAAAAAACTTATCTCAGCATCTTGAGATTTGGCGATGTCGATTAGAGTTTTACGGCTGGATGCACAATATCCAATAGTTTCATAATGGTTACACCATCATTTGAAATTGTGGCCTTACCACTGCAATCAGTAATATGCTTGTCCATACTGCGTGGACCCAATGTAGTGCGTACAGCGTCCACAATTGATTGCGAGGCATTGATGTTGGATATGAGTTGAGGTTTGCCTTTTTTTTTACACAAAAGCTCATATGTACACAATACAAGTTCAGGACGTTCATATTTATCGACACGCTGGTGTGGCCCAAATGTTGGAAATATTCATTTGGCACTGTTGAGAAGAAATATGGATCAATGAACATAAGTAAAAGTGAATGATTTTTTTTACCATCTGTTGTTACTTTACATAACGACGACCGGCATCTACAAATTGCATTTTAGCCTTGCAAACGATTACATCTAACTGGACCCAATTCACCAAAATTTACAATGGGTGGCTCATATTCACCCTCAACCGTGCGCGCCATTGGGGACATGGTAAGTGTAAAGGACAAAGCTGTTGTTTTTAATAAATCAGCTGTTGCAGGTATGCAATACAAAAAGGCCTGCAAACGAGAAAGATCAATGTAATTGCCAAACAAAAAATTTATTTCGAATATATATACCTAACGTAACGTTGCGAGGAGTTACCCTGACCTTCTACCACATATTTTGTGGTCACCAATGGTGGTAATAAACTGACTTATCTTGTTTGGTTGGTGGTAATAAACCCTGTTCATTAGTAATAAGAGCACCACCAGCGCTATTTTGATTTTCAATGATAATGCTTATCGGATTTGGCATCTGATCGGGATCTAAACGGCGTTGGGCTTGATCATACTGTTGCGGCTGTTAATATTTACCAGTAACAGGTGCAGGTGGTTGCTAAAGAAAATAACACAAAAATAATCATCAGCAAATTTTGAAATATATTAGTTGTATTAGCATACATTATAACCATGACGTCCGGACATGTCCGGGTATTGGGGGTTGACCCGGCTTGGGTGGTTGACTGGGCATTGGCGCCTGTCCAGGTTGTGTTGGTGGCATCATTTAAGCCATGTAACCACAAGGTGCACCTGGTTGTTGTAGAGGATAACCTGGCGGTTGAAGTTGTGGTGGATAGCACGGATGTTGTGGCATTGGCAGATAGCCAGGCTGGGGAGTTGTTGCTGCTGCTATCGTGGCATTGCATAACCCAGTTGCTGTTGTGGTATATACCTTGGGATAACTGGATGTGGTGTCATTGCCCCTCCTGGTCCAGTAGATGCAGGCGGCATGCCTGGAGGACCATGTTTCTCATGGCCACCAAATGTCTGGTGCATAGGGTGTTGAGGTGGTATTTGACCGGATTGTGACTGCATTAGACCAGACTGTCATCTCCGCCGGTGACAGTGCGCTTAAGTTCTGACTTTTGCTCCTCTTTAGTTTACTGTGCAAAAAAATATAAGTAGATAAATCACTGAAATGTATGCATGACAATATCGTAGCAACTCACCGTTGGCTTTCTGGGTACGCGCACATAAGAAAAAATTTCTCTACATCCAGTTGGATGTGCCGGCTCAGTCAATTGTAGAAGACACTTTCCGCGCATGGCTTGTATATAAGTTCTGTAAACAGAAGAGATGATCAATTTAATATTCCATATATGTATCAATATCGAAAATTCATACCATTCTACAAGTTCTTTGAACTTACCGCGAGGTAGTCCAAGGCGCAACCTTCACTTCATCATCCAACTTCAGCTGCGCGTCTTCATCGTCATCCTCTTGTGGAGCGAGTAAGAATTTTTCACCATAGCCAGCATCTTTTAAACGCTGTTCAGCCGCAATCATACTAAAGAAAGTGCAGCATTGTTCGGGTGAAACCATGGCGCGTATTTCTTCCTCGGAGAGTAAACGGAATTCGGGTTTTATAACCCACCAATTGAAATCCATGCCAGTACGTTGAAAATCTGCACATTGTTTTAAACATTTACAAATGCTGTTTTCTGAGTGAGATGAAAATGAGCGTTTAATATCATCCATGCGTATGTGATATGGATTATCACTAGTTTTCCAAAATAAACGATAAAGGAAAACCTGAAAATATTTTTTTAATTTTAATAAGCATTTTCCAGTTTTCTTATTTTTTACCTGTATAAAATCTCTTGTGCGCGTTTCGAATTTGGACCGGGCACTTCATAAAGCGGACATTCCTGCCCCACTGCAAAGACAGCATTAACATCACGTATCCAATAATTGCTACGATTGCGAATAAGAAGGAAATCGGTGTGACTAATTTGTTGTGGATAGATAGGTGCATGATACATATTATTTTCTGTCTGTATGCATTGACCAGGATGAAGTATTCCCAAAAAGGGGCTGGTGTGCGCAAATGCGACTTCACCATTTTTGAAATCCTGAGTTCCATTATCCTTTGCAGCTTTGCGTTTATAATACTTTTTTAATTTTGGAACACATGCCAACCTAGTTTTTGTTATAAAAGAAATTGGGAATTTTTTTTATTGAACTAGAAAGAAATAATGCATTGCAACTTTACTTGATTCATTAAAGGTGGATGCTCTTCACAAAATTCGCATAAAATTATATCGCCGTCTTTACGTTTAAGCGGTGGACGATGAAAGCCACGTAGTTTCATTGAACCCATATATGTCTGAATGTTTATGGAAACAAAGGGAGTATGTATATACAGAATTAAACTATATAAAAGCGAAACAACATACCGATATAAATGGTGAACGCAATTCAACTACAGTTGTCGAGTTTTGTATTAAATTGCCGCCACCCACTTTCAGACGAAATGTCGGTTCAGTCTTGGGTTGATAATAGCTGTGGAAATTACTCTTTAGTTAAACGTTTTATGATGTTTTTTGATTTGATTTTGAGTTTTTCATTCTCCATTGGTTTACTTTATATGCTAAAAATGTATGATGTTATTCATTGGGTTTCATTTTCATTACTCTGTATAAATTTGTATTTTATTTACTTACATTACGCGAACCACTTGAAGGTAACCGCCGGCTGCTATTGTTTTTGAATTCAATTTTTGCATCACTTTTGCTTTGATATCATTGCCATCCCATACAACTTCATCCTCCCAATTTAATTGTGATACTATCAAAAATGCATCGTCTGCTATAGGCTCGCCTTTTATTTCTATATCATTCGCATATATTGAACAAAAGAAATTGCTTTTGGTATTTTTTTAAAGAACTGAAATGTAATTAATTCTTTTGCTGTGGAGGAAAGGAATTGATTACTTTCGTCGAATACTTAAGGGGGAATTTAATTTAATTCGTAAGGTAATCAAAACTACCCACCTCTGATCATAAGTTTTTGATCATCTAAACAAACAAATTTGATTGTTCTTTTTGTTCCATTTTATGAAAATTTAAAATTTAATTAGCAAAGTTATTCAAAAAAGATTTTAAAAACTGATGATAAAAAGTGATTTTCAGGGTTTGATGATCGACCCATGAGAGGGTAGAAATAAATAGCATATATTCTATAATGTATTAGGGCAGCTCCTTCTACACCTCCATAATTCGCTTTGTCAAAAGCTAGAGGGCGTTTCGGTAATTCTATACGACAGCATGACACTCTTAATTCACATCCAAAAATATCGGGAGGGGTGTCAAAAGTCGCGTTTTGAAATCAGAACCGCGAATCCGAAAACGGAAAAAAAATTACGTATCTAGAGAGATATTTACAAACAAAGTGCAACTATTCAGGTGGTTGTAATGTTGTTTTGTACAGAGGAAAAAAATGCGTGTTCAAAGGGATTTTGGTGGATCGGCCAGGGTAATTTTTTATAAGCGCGACCGAAGGCCGTCAATGCAAAACATTGTTCTGCGCAAAAATACCATGGATCGCACCCCCGGTTTCGGAGGGATCCGGGGTAATATTTCGGTTGTTCGTCAATATCTTTTGAACGACTCAAAATTTTTGTTTCACGTTTTCGGGTTCGCGAACCTGTCGCCAAAACGCGTCTTTTGACATTCCTCTCGATAGTTTTGGAGGTGTCTTAAGAGTGTCATGCTGTCGTATAGAATTACCGTCGTATAGAATTACCGACGTTTCGAAGCAATGAACAGATTCTTGAATTTTTACAATCCCCGGGGCCACATTTTGAACGTGTTTTTGGTGATACGCTTTACTGAACATAAAGTAAAGAGCACTTCAAAGCAAATTACATCACAGCTTTGAGCCGAGCTTTGCAGCATAAAAGATGGATTTTATTGACGTAAATGTTTTCACATTCAAGTAGCTTATCATTATCACTTTTACCATTATCACTTTTCGTTATCCTTATTTATTGATTTATACACATCCATATCATTGTCGTTTAAGCCAAATGTATCGAAACCTCTATCATTGTGGGCCAATATAGAAATATTACGCATACGTTCTTGAGCCGCTGCAGTATGTCTCTTAGCTATTTATTGTCGATGAGCTTTACGTTGTTCTTTACGCTGTAAGATTTCGTAACCACTTTTCTACAGGCATGTCCGTTGCTGGTTTCTTGGAGTTGGTTACTTTTTTCCATTTGTGCTCGATTTCCAAGCAACGAAGCGTATTGTGTTGTTTATTCCATTTGTTGGAGACGTGCACGAAGTGCAACTATTGTTTTCTGGAAAAATATTAGAATTTGTAATATTGTACAACTACAAACATAAATACATATTGTAACGAATGTTAGCAGCACTGAGCGATGCTATCGTCTCTAAGCCGATGCTAAGCAGTGACGTTAATTCACATCCATAGATCAATCACTATAAACGAAACAATAATTGCGTCTACACATATGTACCATGTACGTATACGAGTAGCGGAGAGTCAATGCATAAACACATGCATATATCTGAGATACTCCTATAAGTATGCAATGAGAAAAACTATACAATTGTGCAATTGTAGTTACAGCTGAAAAGTTTGAGAGCTGCTGGACTAGTAGATTCTGGAAGCGCCTAGAAGATGCGAAGGTTGAAATCAAAGAGTATAAAAGGCGGCAATTGTAGAGGCGCTGGAATTCAGTTTGATTTGAGTTGTCAAGCAGTTTCGACTAAGACGCTATCTAGCGAGCAAGAGCAGTATTATTTGAATAGAGAGTTTCATTTGAGCTATCAATCAGTTTGGTTATTAAGCAAGCTATTGGTTGCACAGTTTGAGTGTTATTGTGAAGTACTTTAATAAAGGCCATTTTGCATTATTACAAATTGGAGTTATTTATTCAACAGTTTACTGATTCGAACTTAGCAGAGGATTGCAAATAAGAGGATTTGCAAGTAAACTCGTTACAATATTAAATTCACTTTCCAAACACTTACATCCAACATCGCTAAGTTATTTATATTATTTTGTACTGCAGATCCAAATTCTTCAATCTCCCCATATTGTTGTTGTTCGTAAAGTTCTCTAACGCTAGACAAAAATCGTAATTGATTTTCCAAATATTTCGAGAAGACGCCAAGTCCAAGTTCTGTGTTGTATTTTGATTGTTGGGTATTACGAATGCAAGTTGAATTTTTTCACATTTTCTGAATAATAATATATATCAGACCAACGCCTCAGGTCCTCCAAATAAACTCTTATTTACATAATTTATTTGGCAAACTTGAAATTTTCACCGCCGGCACCGTGCTCATTAAAAATGGCGGACTAGCACACATATGTACCATGTACGTATACGAGCAGCGGAGAGTCAATGCACTAACACATGCATATATCTGAGATACTCCTATAAGTATGCAATGAGAAAAACTATAAAATTGTGCAATTTTAGTTATAGCTGAGAAGTTTGAGAGCTCATGGACAATGCTAGTAGATTCTAGAAAATGCGAACGAGGAAACCAAAGAGTATAAAAGGCGACAGATGTAGAGGCGCTGTAATTCAGTTTGATTTGAGTTGTCAAGCAGTTACGACTAAGACGATATCTAGCGAGCAATAGCAGTATTATTTTGAATAGTGGAGTTTCATTTGAGCTATCAGTTTGGTTGTTAAGCTATTCGTTGCACAGTTTGAGTGTTATTGTGAAGTATTTTAATAAAGGCCATTTTTCCATTATTCAATATTGGAGTTATTTATTCAACAGTTTAGCGATACGAACCTAGCAAAAGGGCAAATAAGAGGATTTGCAAGTAAATTCGTTACAATATAATAGGTGCGAGAGAGCACGATACATAGTGGGAAAGCTAAAATTGTCAACATGCTATTTCATTTACAGAATTTTTCATTCCAAATCGTCACCCCTGTCAAAAATTCGTGTGGCTGTGTGCGTTTTTGGTCACACGATTTTTGCAGGGCAATTTTGCAGTTGTTTGGAAAAAAGGTAACGTTTTACAAGACGGTTCACCACCTAATTTTTAACAAAAGTTTTCAAATTTGGTATCAAAAGACACGCTTCGACCTACGTTTTTAGAATCCGCAAGCAAAAATTAAAAATTTCATTTGTCATTTTTTGTACACACCGATGCAGAAAGGTGTTGGACCCAACCAGGGTTATTTTTACAAATCGCTGCTGGGAAGCGAGTAATTACACCCTTTTTAAATTCATTTAAACAATCTTTATAATCAGCAATTTTGTACAATTTATAGAAAAAAAAGTTTTCAACCAAATATTACATTGAACATCTTTTTGACCCGAAGTTGGAACTCCTGGGAATCCTGTTTTAGAGTAAAATGGGGGTTTTGTAGCGCTTTGCTCTGGAGTCATATGGGTTTTAATCCACTTCGCACAAATATGCTCCTCAATATCTAAAACCTCTTTATTAACTGTAGATTTTGTCCAGTCCAACACTAAAATCATTACCACGGCATTTTTATAGCTGCCGTCAGCAAGGAGTGTAGTTTTAAAATAGGGGTACGGCCGTCCCTCGAGCAATATTCTTTCTTACTTAACCGAAAATAACTTACAAATTTGCAAAATAACTTCATTAGAAGCTCATCATTTGTCACTTAAACGTTTTCTTATTTGGTGCTTGGTAGTTCCAAGGGATTGGAGTGATGATCCGAATTATTTCCGTTTTCGCGACATGTCACTAAAATTTTCGCCGTTATAAAATAAATTTAATATTGTTTATGTTTGTTTGTTTAATGGTATGTTCGATTTATACTTATTACTAAGAATTCATGAGCTTAACACCGGCTTATAATAAATGAATATTCACTGTGTACTTTTTAATGAATATTAAATTATTATATTTTTCTAAGAGAAACTGAAAAGAAAGAAATAAACATTTACTGGTATATTGCGATGGTACCATTTCGAAAAACGCCAACGTAATCCTCATCAGGTAATTTCGTAATGTTATCAAAGGTTTCACCGAGATTCCAACCGCGAATCACACGGTGAGTGGTTAAGATAACTGCAGTTTCACCGTATCATTCGCGGTTGGAATCTCGGTGAAACCTTTGATAACATTACGAAATTGCCTGATGATGATTAAGTTGGTGGTTTTCGAAATGGCACCATCGCAATATGCCAGTAAATGTTTCTTTCTTTCTTTTCAGTTTCTCATAGAAAAACATAATAATTGAATATTAAATTATTATAAGCAGGTGTTAAGCTCATGAATTCTTAACAATATTTTTTAATTGATATCCATTTTTCTGTTAATCAAAAAAATCACTTTTGCAGATGCTTAGATTTCCGCCACAAATTGATCAGCTGTTTATTTATCTGTCAAATCATCACTTTTTTAGGTTGGCAATATCAATTCAACTTCAACTTAAATTAAGTTGTAATTCGTAATACCAAACAGGAGTTCAATCGTCTTAAAGTTGAGTTGTTGTAATTACAAACCAACTACGTTGAGTTGTAAACGGCAAAAGGGGCATAAATCTTCTTCGGTACTCGACGTCGCCAACGCGAGGAGGTCGTAAATCTTTAGAAGAACTCATCTCTTGAACACTCTAAGAGCCGCTTTATGTGATGGTGTTATCGGCCATGCTTCTGCACCATATGACAGGACGGGTATGATAAGTGACTTGTAGATCATGATTTCCTTTTGCCGAGAGAGGACTTTACCCTTCAATTGCTTGCCTAGTCCAAAGTATTCTGACTGAGCTGATGGTTTTGCTCAACGTCATTTTGCACAGCCGTATAAGTTTTAGCGGCATATAGGCGGCTCATTTCGCGGTTTTTTTCCAAGATGTGGCGCATTGTGAAAATATGGTCGATGATAGATTTACCAGAGGCCTACTCTGTATTGCGATGCAAAAGAAAAATACGCGAAATCACAAAATCGGCACTCTATATCTTGATATTTGCATTCTTATTTTGACATTCGGATTCACATTTCGCCCATTCGCAATTTTTCTCCCTTTTCGCATTGCAAGCACTCTGTATAGCGAAAGCGAATGTCAAACAGCCTGGACTTTCTCATTTTTCTTGCTACAACTAATAGGCATTCGCAGTGTTCAAATATGTACGTATTATTCGATGATTTATAAATTGATATTTCGTATTCATTGTACTTTGTTTTTTGTTTTTTAATATATATGGCAAATCCAAAGACTAAACAAACACAAAAGAAACAACTTGAAATCCCAGTGGACTTCATGGCAACACACCCAGATTTGGCCAAAGGGTTACTTAAAACGCCCAACGCAAAAACAGCAGCCAATAATTTATGGAAGAGAGTAACTTCCCAACTTTATGCAGCTGGACCACCGACGCGTGATATGACCGGCTGGAAAAAAAGTAGGTTGGGTGATATATGTGTACTTTTTAATTCTATAATGGGATTAATATAATTTATAGGTTTGGGCTGACTACAAAGTCCATTTGAAGGCCAAAATGCGTCGCAGCAAAACCAATATTGCTGGTACGGGGGGCGGTCCATCTGTTTACTCCTCGCGCACACAATTGGAACAGCAAGCTAGCGAGTTGCTATCGATGAACCAAGCTGTGTACGGGATAGATAGCACGCGGGAGTTTGAGGGCGTCAGGCTATGACGGAAGTGCCAAGCGAAGTTTTAGAAGCGGCTTTTAATGCCGACAGCGACTCAGTCGAACAGGAGAACGAGGAACCTTCCTGCAGCCGTTCGGCACTTAATCCACACAAGAAGCATCCTGTTTTTCTCGATTTATCAAGGAAAAAGTTATATGCTGTGGACACAATATCTTTTCAATTGCACTGCAAACTTCCAAAAGACAACTCGAAACGGTTTGCTGTGCTAGTCCCGCGTGACGGTCTTCGTCAATCAAGTGTTGGCATGCTCCCTGAGCAAGAAACTTTAGAGTTGTTGAAACTTTTATAATTTCATGGACTGCCGTTGCTCTCTGTGGAGTTTTCATCTCACTTTTAATGCTATTTAGCACATACAAAGAGGCTTCTTTATTAAACCGAAAATTTCTCACAAAACTAATGAATAGAACAAAAAGCAATAGTGTACGTATTTTTCAAGCAAGCCTTTAAATTACCTTTGATCGCTGATACTCATAATGTTGGTATAATCCTCCTATCAATCTTTTTTCATTTAATTCACCCCATAATGCTACATAATCCATTTCAAATTTGTTCAACAAAAAATAATTTTTTTTGTTGTTCTCTTTCTTTGACGGTTGGTCAGTGGTGGACCCAACAGAAGAGGAGATCGAGCGCTTGGCATGGACTCATGAGGCGGTAGAAGTAGGTCGAAGGCAGTTCAAAAGGTTTGCTGCGAGAAACCCTCGGTTCTGCAACAGGTATGAGGAGGAAGAAGCGTTGAATGGCAGAATGAAAAGGCAACGTTCGGCGGAAGGCGGCAAGCCTGCTTTCAAGAGGCAGAAAGGGCCCAGTCGCAGAGCCTTGAGGCAGGGCAGTCGCTCAGACAAGACAAGTAGGCCCAAAGCTGTAAGACAGATGCGCCCAAAAGCAAGGTAGCAACTACCTCGAAGGCTGCGAGCCAGAGGGAAGTTCCAACTACGGAAGTAGGAGATAAGCCAAAGGGAGATAATGCTAAGACTCCGACTTTCTCGGAAGTGCACGCCGGCTTTTCCCGAGAAGATGAGTGATTCGATGGGTGCACAAAACTGAATCATGTACCGCCCTCTTGGAGAACTGCTCGTGTAGCTTTCCTACCAAATGCAGGGGAGATCGGTCACGTGTATCCCAAAGATTATAGACCCAATAGCTAAACATCATTTCTGCTCAAAACCTTTGAGAGGCTGATAGATGTGTACATAAAGTCCAACGTGGATGAAAAGCTGCTCTCCACAACACAACAGGCGTACACCAAAGGCAAGTCAGTAGACAACGCATTGCATAGGGTGGTAATAAGCATAGAAAAAGCCCTGGAATATAAGGAATATGCTCTAGAAGTCATCTTAAGCATTGCCGGGCCTTTCTAAATGGGCGATTATTGATGGTCTTAATTACGTTAAAGTACATCCACCCTTACCCAGATGGATCGACTGCATGTTAACCTGCAGTAAGATTACATCGCAATGGGGATTATACGCGGCCACGAAATTAGTGGACAGGGGCACTCCGCAGGGAGGGGTGCTATCACCTCTGCTGTGGACGCTGGTCATTAACCAACTGCTTAGGGGATTCTACGAGGGACCAGAAAAACTTACGGTTTACGCAGATGACGTTGCATATGGTCTTGTTTACAAAGAGGTACAAGGTCCCTAATTGGACCAGGCCTAAGTTAGGAGGGGCGACCCTACGGGAGAAACCTTGCACAAAATATCTAGGAATGATCCTAGACAGTAAGCTGTCATGGAAGCTCAACGTGGAGGAGAGGGTGAGGAAGGCTTCAACGGCACTTTATGCATGTAAAAGAATGCAAAAGAACCGGCATATACGATCAGAAGGAACTCGATGACGATGCCTCAAAACTAACAACCAAAAGCAATAATTATCATTTCACTGACACAAATTTTATAGTTTTTTTCGGGATTTGGACACAATGTTGTTGTTGTTTTTGTAGCGATAAGGTTGCTCCCCGAATGCTTTGGGGAGTATTATCGATGTGATGGTCCTTTAGCCGGATACAGATCTGGTACGCTCCGGTAACACAGCACCATTAAAGTGCTAGCCCGACCATCTCGGGAACGATTTATGTGGCCACATTAAACCTTCAGGCCATCCCTCCTTGCGGGACAAACAAAAATATCGGTCAACACGAGAATAAATGAACACAGGTTAGACGCAAAAAACAACAAAAACACCACAGCTTTAGCGCAGCACCTGACGGATTGCAAGCACACAGCTGATTTCGATAATGTAAGGTTTTGGACGTGGAGAACAGAATAAGACGAAGGTTGACGTTAGAAGGGCTGCGCATACAACAAAATATATCGAAAGTTGTAAATTATCGAGAAGATGTAGACAGCATAAATTGCGCGTATGCAAGCGCCATCACATTAAATGTTTAGCTTTTGAGAGGGAATGATGTCACAGTGTTTTTATATTGTGTGGTTATTATCTACTGATGTAATGATATTATATTTAAATTTCATACAAAATTTGTGCATTAAGTAGCAAAAAGATGTAAGTCCAATATGTTCAAAACTGTGTATCGTCTTATGACTAAGCTAATTTCCAACAATTTATATGTTTTTCGTTTTTGTGTAATAAATAGAAATCCCTGAGGAAGACGCAATACAGCGTCGAAACGCGTAGGATGAAGAAGTAAACATTTGTTTTATTTTAAAGGAAAGCCGGCCAGAAAGCTCCAAAAAAGATGTCTACTAGAGTTTTACGGCTGGATTCACAATATCCAATAGTTTCATAATGGTTGCCCCATCATTTGAAATTGTGGCCTTACCACTGGAATCAACAATATGCTTGTCCATACTACGTGAACTTAATGTAGTCCGTACAGTGCCACAATTGAATGCGAGGCATTGATGTTGGATATGAGTTGAGGTTTACCATGAGAGCTATCGGTACCCAAGCCCTTTTTACACAAATACTCATGTACCCAATACAAGTTCAGGACATTCATATTTATCGACACGCTGTCCGGTATGGCCCAAATGTTGGAAATATGCAGTTGGCACTGTTGAGAAAAAATATGGATCAATGAACACAAGTAAAAGTGAACGATTTTTTTACCATCTCTTGTTACTTTACACATTAGACATTGGAAACGACGACCAGCATGTACAAGTTGCTATTGAGCCTAGCAACGATTACATCTAATTGCACCCAATTCACCAAAATTTACAATGGGTGGCTCATATTCACCCTCAACCGTGCGTGCCATTGGTGAGACGGTAAGTGTAATGGACAAAGCTGTTGTTTTTAATAAATCAGCTGTTGCAGGTATGCAATACAAAGACGACCTGCAAAGAAGAAAGATCAATGTAATTGCCAAACAAAACATTAATTTCGATTATCGATACCTAACGTAACGTGGCGAGGAGTTACCCTGATCTTCTACCACATATTTTGTGGTCACCAATGGTGGTAATAAACCCTGTTCATTAGTAATAAAAGCACCACCAGCGGTATTTTGATTTTCAATGATAAGGCTTATCGGATTTGGCATCTGATCGGGATCTAAACGGCGTTGGGCTTGATCATACTGTTGCGGCTGTTGATATTTACCAGTACCAGGTGCAGGTGGTTGCTAAAGAAAATAACACAAAAATAATCATCAGCAAATTTGTAAATTATTAGTTGTATTAGCATACATTATAACCAGGACGTCCGGACGTGTCCGGGTATTGGGGGTTGACCCGGCTTGGGTGGTTGACTGAGCAGTGGCGTCTGTCCAGGTTGTGTTGGTGGCATCATAAAAGCCATCAATAACAAGTGCCAAGAATATATCCGCGGCATACCTGCCGACCAAAATGATTCACGCAATTGTACGCCATTGTATTGGCATTAATTTGGCAAAATGCAAAAACTTTTCATCCTCCTCCCGTGACCATTCTGTCTTCTTTATGCTAGGATCAAGCCATTCGTACCATCGTGCCTTACATTGCTTGGTAGATTTGCGGTGCAGCAGTGATGCAATACGTGACCACTGGTTTTTGCTATATTTCATTACAGCTGCTTTGAGGATTTCATCCTGAAAGTTATCAATTTAGTTAATAAACGGCCAAGAGTAACCAGTCGCGTCAAATGCTTACCTCAGTGTTTCTCCACACACCACCTTTTATCATAATTCGCGGCATGGTGCTATATAATTGTGAATTCTTTCGATGAGCACGAAAATCAAATCAAAAATTTTTGTCGAAATAAACAGCAAAAATCATTGTATATTAAAGACTTTGGGAAAATTTTAGAATAGCACCCCCCGAGTTCGGGGCAAAACTTGGTATCAAATTAAAGAGGGAGTTCTCCCGATCACAAATATATATATTTTAAAGTGCGCAAAGTTATAATTTAAAAGTTATTTGTTGTTAAAGTTTGCAAATTTAGCAAATTTTTATAGCACTTTAAATTACAATTTACATATCTTTCAAAACCTTAATCCACATACATATCTATATAAATTGGCAACGATAAACTTAAATTGCATTTTTGTATATTTCACATTTCATTTTTGCATTGTTTTTACTTATTATAAATGTTTTTATTAAATCAATCGCGCTTTTGTAGCAACATGCACATATATATATCAGAGCTGGTGAAGAATGAAATCATTTGCTTTTTGAAATTAGAGTTTTTCTACAATCAGTATTTCACAATATTTTCTTCATAAGAGAATTATGCTTTCATTTTTTTAATTCTGCAGTCATGCGGAGAAAGAAGGATTTCATTCAGCATCGCATGCAATTGTAGAGAATGCTAAATCAGACTGCAGAAATGAAAATATTGAAATCAATGAGTGCACTCAGGTGATTTCACATTTTTGTTGTGTGAAGTCATGCATTCAGTACCAATCACACACTACAAAAATGCTAAAATACTCCCAAAAATGGTATGAAAACATTTTGAGTATTTTTTGTGAAAGTAAAGTTTTAAAAATTTGTTAGAACATTTTTTATGACAATCTGCTTCATGAAATAAGTTCAAGTCCCTTATTGACGTGTAATATATTAGAAAATTTCAGAATAATGAAAAAAAGGTATGATAACGGGTCGTTGAACAGCACTGTCTTTCATATCAACTTCTTCATTGGTGTGGCAGATGTGGTGATTTTGAAAATTCGGCTTATTAAAATTAACCCTTCAAGCACATATAATGAATATTTTTGAAACTATTTCGCTTTTTAAGATAACTCTTTCGAAAGAAATTTAGACAAGGATTATAAAAAATTGCAGGCTACCCAAAATGTCATTTTTGATATATAATCGTATATTAAATTTTGCATATTTGTAAAGTTAGTATGTAATACGAGGAAACTTTTTATTTTAATTTGAGCAATGAAGAAGATACATTTTTTTTGTATTTAGCTAGAGGCAGACATGCAGAAATTTGAGTCTAAAACGTTTTCCTAGCCAAGTATTCATATACGATATTGATTTGCTTATATTGATATATAGATGTTTCGCGCTGAGCTAAAAGATACAGGAATTTCGGAGACTTTGGTGGTTGCCGCTGTAGTATTATAAGTGTTTGAGTATTTTGTCAAAGGTTTCTAGAAATTATGTTAGTTTCAAATCTAGGATTCCCGCTTTTTGAATCAAGGAAACTGTTGTACATTAAAACTTGTAGCTAATAAATATTTAAAACAAGTCTACCGAAATTCCATCGTATTCTTATAAATCATTTTTAGTTCCAAAAATTGTCAGTCTTCAATATAATTACAAATCAAAAATGTGTGAGGAATATTATTCAGAAAATATACTTTTGGCGGAGATAATTTCCAGCGAAGGGATGTGTTTTATTGAATCACCAAATCCATCTCAGGATATCTAACATGTAAAAGAGGCAGAGGACGTAGTATCTATTTTGGACACTCAAGAGTAAAAATTGGAAAAGAAAAAGTTGTCTACAGTAAGTTTTCTACCCACATGTGAAGTTTGCATCATCGGTTTCAATAAATTTCTTTTTTCCCCGTGATCATTTTGATACATGAAAGTCTTTATTTATCTCGATTAGTTTATGCCATTACGATGCAGAGTGACAGATGAAACCAATAACCTTATCATCTTGGGTAGAATAAAGTAAAATAGATATATCCAAAATTTCACATCATTTGCACACCATACAACAACATATGGCACTTTTGTATAAAAACCTGTGAAAATCGGCGTGAAATCGAGCAATCTATTTAAGTGCGCTTTGGGTGTAAACTATTTACTTTACTGCAAAATTTCTAAACTGTACCTACTCGCTAAGAACCACGGGTCTTAATGATCTTGGTATTCTTTATTTACGTTGTTTTTTTCGTGCTCTTTTTTCATAAAAAATGTTTCTTGCACTTTTAATGTTTTTTATGTTATTAGTAAAAATATATATATAGGTACTTACCGTACAGGTTTCTGTGGTCTCGAAAACTATAGTTTTAGATAATTTTTTCTAGTTTCCAAATAATAGCAACATGTGCCGCCAAATGGGCTAATGAATATGACAACAAATTCTAAAAATTCACCGTATATTAGGGATGTCAATATTTTATAATTTAGGAACCCCGGGATTTTCGGGATCTTGTATTGTAATTAATACCGGGATTTAGATATTCTTTTGATTTCACAAAGTTAACCTAACTAAAATTAATTCAGAAATAAATAGGTTTCAAACTTCGTTGCATAATATTTTCAATTCAAACTAACAATCACATATTTTGAAAAAAAAGTAATATACATTGTATAATAAGACTATAATTTCTTGAAAACCATTTAATCTATTGTGATCAGATAAGTCAAAGAAATTTCATAACATCCTACTTATGTGTATGTTCTGCTTTTAATACTAAGCAACATTCAAAAACTTCAAAAAGTATTCCTTCATTCAAAAAAGTACTACTACTATAAGCTTGTATGTATTCGTATGTATATGTATGTGTGCATACTAAATTAATATTGAATTAGGTAAGCTTTAAAAAGCGATTTTCTGACGGCACTTCATGTTTCTTAAGAAATTTGGAGTCCCGAAAATGCTAGAATTTGTCTTAAAGGTGAACTCTCTGAATTTACATCGTTAGCATGCATGTTTAGGCAATTGTCAATTAAAAATAAAAAAAGTATTCAAAAAATTTTACACACCAAGCGAACCAGTAGGAAATGAGCGCATGTATGGCAAAGTTTCTCCAAGCCTATTTAATGGGGATTTCCTTTATTTCTTATTGTTACTACTTAATAATGTAAAGATCACTAAATTTGTACACAAAATGATGATTTTTCGGACAATATTTTATTAAATGAGGACGAAAACTTGCGGGAGAGCTGCGAAAATCATGTAATATTTATTCCAGAAAAGAACACAAACATGTCCAAGAGTGGGGAAAGAGTTTTACAAGTTGGTTTTATAAACTTTACTCTTAAATTGAACAATTGAAGTCTAAAGGGCCCATTACTCATACTTAGCATAGACTTGACTTGAATTGAGAACTGTCCTGTTAAATGAACATTGCATGTTACTGATTACTCAAAACTTAGCAACACTTAACTTGACTCAGAAGTCTGTTGAATTTTGATTTTCTATGTAAGTTCTAAGTGACGTTTACATTTTGAGATGCCATTTGTTTGTTTCCATTTCCTTTTGACATTTTGTCATACAAATTGACATTTAAGTCAATAAGTGGAGTATAATCGTGGCTAAGTTGCCAAGTTTAGGCAAAATCAAGTCAAGTATAAGCTAAGTATCAGTAATGGGCCTTAAGCACTTCCGCAGTATTACTTTAACAATTTTTTTTGCATACTGACACATTAATTCTGTTTAGCTAAGTAAAATAAATGCCGTATTAATATACATACATTTAATGGATGGAATTAGTGGAAAATGAATTCAATATGTTAATGAATGCAGTTAGTTACTGTTAAGAGAGGACAGAACAAATTTTTTAATACAAAGAAGCGAGTCCGAAACATCAAATAAGCTAGATTGGGAGTTGTAATTGTGACACAAACAGCGGAAGGGCTCATTTAATTCAAAATTTGATCTACAATATTTTGAGTAGCGAGGTTTAAGATGTCTTAAAGGCCGGACTTCGCTCAACAGAAATAAGTTAGAGACCGAACCATTTAGTAGTTTAATCATAAATACAATTCCAAGCATTTCCCTACGACTAGCAAGGAAATCTCTTAAGGAGAAAAGTAAGAATTGTTTTTGGACTGATTCTAGTCGATCAATATGAACCTGGTAGCTCGGGTTCCAAATTATTCCAGCGTATTCTAATGTTGTAAAAAGAGCTTTAGTAACGTACGGGTCGCTGAATTCTTTATACCATCGCTTTACAAACGCCAGAACACGTCTAGCCTTATTAACAGTTGCAGTAATATGAAGGTTGAAGTTAAGTTTACTATACGTATAAAGGTCTATAAAACTGTATACCTCTTCTGTATTGATTATAATTGGTAAAGAGTGTAGGAAGCTGGCTGAAGTAATCTACATAAATCTGCATTTTTAAGTTTAAGTGGCATATAGTTGATGGTGCATCAATTGAGCAATGTGTCCAAATCTGATTGTAAAAGGGACCTTTCTTCGCTTGACGCATAGGATAAAAAAATTTGTACATCTTCATTTGCAAGAGAAAAACTAATTATTATTATTAAATTTTTTATTTGCGCGAAATCGTAAATTTTCTTACTACCAAATTTTTGGAAAAGACACGGCGATATATATTATATGAGCAATAAAGTTTCCATTTGGGTAGGTAGTCCAATATTGTGCTTATGTCATTAATACAATTTTTTTATTTTTATATATTTTTTTGTTTATTACAATAGAAAAAACATCGACTTCCAGACACAGTGTAGCATTTTCAATAAACATTAAATATAAATAAAAAAGCCTATAGCCAGCTAACGTGATTAAAAGTACAATATAGTTACGCTATTAATAAAAAATCATGTTGTTGTCATGCAAATTTCATCTTTTTATATAAACAAATTTTTAAAAAGCCTTCAAAACGATACAGGTCATATTTTTAATTAAAAAAACTGGCCAATTTTGATACCATTAGCTGCCAAAACTTTCTAAACTTTCAAAAGTATTGCAGGGGCTCCGAGAAAACAAAAAAAAATCGTTTTTGTAAATTATAATCTGTACAAAATTACCCTTTCTCTTTGGTTTTGCTCCCGGTTATGCATTAATTTGTACCAAACGCAACGGGAAGCTTAGTCAGTGCACAGAGATATCACACCCCCAGATCTAGTGGAAATTAACTATCACATCTTGGTTTATTTTATGTTACGCACACAATGCCAAAGACTTTGTAAATCGGAAACATGGCTTTGTTAAGTGTCAGAGTATGTTTTTTGTAATCAAAGAATTATTATTTTTATTATTATTTATTTATACGGCTTTCTTAAACCTAACTTAAATCTATTTTACAATGTTTATAATTGTATTCTGGGCTATGCAATCTAGAATAGTTACATCTGTGTCCAACCGTAGAGTACTATGGATGGGAGATCATGCGAACAAAGTGTTGTGCTTGTGTAGTATGTAGGCATTTTACGCATGTTAGTAAAGCGCGAAGGCAACATCTGCACGGCGATGTACTGAGTTAATCGAGTGATGAGTTTCAGTATGTGCTTCGGCAACCTTTTTTGTATGCGTACAAGAGCTTGGAAGCCTTGGCGCTATATAGCAGAATAGTTTCGCTGCTCTTCTATCGATGCTATGGAAGCCCGCCTGTCCAGCACTAACAAGCCAACCTAATAAAACCGCACTGCGTTTTTTTAGCGCACGAAAACAACCGGCGTTTTTTGCCCTAACCCAAATAAGCATGCTTTGCGACAATGTAAAGCATGTGTGCAAACGTCAAATCTAAATGTCACGCAGAACAAAAATTGGAAATCGAGTTAAGTTTTCACGCAGCAAATTCAATTTGAGTTGCTCTCATACAAGTTGTATGTGCATGAGACATTTTTGACAGAAAATGACTTGCGTGCGTTTATATTAGGTTGGCTTGTAAATTGGTAGTGTTCTACAATAATTGTACAATTTTTGTTTAAATTTATTGGAATGACATGATTTAATATCATTTGGTAGTTCATTATAGGATTTAAGACCTTTATAATACAGATCACATTTGTCTGCTTAGTTTTATAAGCCGGCAGATTAAAATAATTTTTATTACGCGAATTTACAGAGTGCATATCTTTTACATATTCAAGTAACTTATGCATGGTGAAATAGACAGAGGTTTAAAATTATAAAATGTTAAGTCACTGATTATCAAAGTTAACCATATCAAGAAATGTGGAAATAAATATATTGCAAATGCAAGCTTATATCTGCAAGTGAAATAGTCTCGCGGTCTGAGAATATATATTTGGAGAAGATCAAAAAATGCCGGGCTTTTGAATAATACAATCACATTTTATGTGTCTTTGATATAAAGAGGAACACTGTGCACAACTATTTGACGTATACCGTTTCAGGTTTTTAAACGCATTTTTCTCCACCTTCACTGCACTATAACCCACAAAAAGCACTTCATTATATTCCTTATTTATGTGGCAATTGATTTCTTCTTAACTTTTAAAAAAATAGTGCTTATTTTTGTAGAAAATACCAAAATACAGTTTTACAATATAAAATGTCAAAACATTGAGTCAGAGTTACCGTCGCTATTGAATGCGAGAACCACATTTGGGATTTATGATTGGAAATTATTTTATTGGAAATAATATTTTATTCCAATTATGTTTTATGAATTTCCATCAGAATTGAAGCATGCAAAATTGAATTTCATTCATTTGGGGCAAAATTCCCCGAAAAAAACTTTTTAGAATCAAACATAATGTTTTAAATGAAATATGGTAGCCCGGTTATCTATAACTAGTTTGATACCTTCAAACCAATCACAGGTATGTTAGCCATTAAAATTACGAAAGTATCAACCCTGAAAACGGATATTTCACTGGAACTTGATGAAAAAGTGATTGCAGTCAACAAATTTTGCAATCACTCGTGAGTGGGAGTGCTCTCGATGCATTCACAATCAAGCTGAATGCTTTTTTTACAGTCATGCAATCACTAAGGGAATTTTTGAATGGAAAAAATTAAATCGCATTCAAACTTGGCTTATATATTTGAAATCAAACAATCATATTTGTAAAATGGATCAATCTTGATTTATAACTGTATTGATTGAATCATTTTACACCTCTGATATATATATATATATAAATAAATAAATAAAAAATATATATATTTTATTGATGACATTACAAAGCTGTGCTGCCACATATATATACGTATACACATATAAAATTTGTATAGAAATTTGCAAAGTTTAACACCAAATAACTTTTAAATTATAAGTTTGCGCACTTTAAAATATATATATTTGTGATCTGGAGAACTCTCTCTTAATTTTAAATCTTTCGGGAGATATTCCATTTAAAACTCTCAAAATTGAAAAAAATTTTCCACCACCAAATGTTTTGCTGTCTCTGCTGAATTAGGCAAGGTGCACACGAGGCTACGCGTCATAGACGCGTACAAGATATTTCATATAGCTACAATTTCTCTGCGCCTCAAGATCTGCACACGAAGCTACTTTCGAACGTCGCTACAAAAAGTAAACAATTATTGGTAAAAAATAAAAAATTAAATTTTTTCAGCTATACCCGTCCCCCAAACCAAAGGAAAGTAGGTATTAAACGTTGTTTGTATCCCCGTGCCTTTGTAAATTATGAAAGGCAATTTTAAACCACCGCGGAGTAGGGTGATTTCTAGTTTCCAACACTTTTTAGCCTTTAAACGCTTCAACAATGTCTAACCAAGCTGTTGTGGTGTTTAATACTCTTTTTCGCTTTGGTAATATACCTTTCACGCACTTTTATTAACTAAAGTAATATATTTTAACTAATTACACAAATTTTCATTTAAAAAATTTAACAAACATCTTGTTCTTCCTTTTTTTCAAGCGTACGTACATGGTACGTACGCTCAGCGACCAACATTTCTGTACGCTTAGCTACACGAAAATTTCATGCTTTGTCGCTTTCATGCAGCTAACGCTTCGTATGCAGCTCTCCATTCAAATACATGTGTTCGGCATCAAAGCGTACAAATTTCGCCTGCAGCGTCTATGACGCGTAGCCTCGTCAAAGAGGATAAATATAATAAGAGCCGTCACTCGTTATTTTTTAAGCATTTACTCGATGTAAACTGTGAGGTAGTCGCTACTTTTGTTTTATGAGGGACATTATTGAATTGCCTTCCATTTATCCATGCGGTGTTGTCACTTTATGCAAACGTGTTTTTTGGAAAGAAAATTAAATAATTAATTAAACACAGTCGGAGAAATAAACACATATACCCCGTGAAAATGTATAGAAGCCATTTATAAACATCTCGCCAAAAAAAAAAGTAGCGACTACCTTATAGTTTACATCGATTAAATGCCTAAAAAATAACGAGTGACGGCTCTTATTATATTTATCCTCTTTGGCCTCGTGTGCACCTTGCCTTAGAAATGGCGGATTTTTTTGCACGCAAATATGACGTATTTTGCTATCCCTATAAAAATAGGTGCGAGAGAGAACGATACATTGTGGGAAAGCAAAATTTGTCAGCATGCTTTTTCATTTGCACAATTTTTCATTCCAAATCGTCACCCCTGTCAAAAATTCGTGTGGCTGTGTGCGTTTTTGGTCACACGATTTTTGCAGGGTACTATACGGATCAGAAATTGAACCAGATAATATCAGGATCACAACGTTGTTGCATTTGCATGTTAAATTTCTAACCGTATCTGGTTCACGCGTCATTGGAACGTAACTTACATATATGTATATTCCTACACAAACTTATGGTTTTTGTTTACATTAAACAATATCTAAAAATGCGGCAAATTAAATAAATTTTATTAATTGTAAAAATATATTTTTCATTTGTTGCGAATTATGTAAAAGTTGCAGAAATGAATTCTGCAATTAAAGAACTTGTAAAAAAAAACGTGCAAACATTTTTAAAGTGTTGATGTAGTACCAAAAGGCTGAAATATCTATTTGCGGGTACGTCCAGATTGAGGTTTTTGCAAATGAAATATCCCACTCCGGTCTTGTCTTTTCGCTCGAACGGTCGTACGGGTCATCCTCTACTCAACGTAAATTATCGGGCCTCTTACGTTGAGTGAAAAAATTAAAATAGGCCACAAGGTTGGCTGCGGTGCTTCCCTAGGGCGTTTTGGCGGAGTTGGTAGATGCGTTGCCTCCCTGACCCGGAGTTGGGGCGGTTTCGGGTTCTCCTAACAGGAGTCAAAAACTCGTGCATATTTAATAACTGGCGTGGCGCCATTAAAGCCAATTCGCTTTAAACACATACATAATTGATCGTAACGGGTCGTGAAAAACACTTGGCAACAGGCCACTGAAAATAAATTTTCATATACACACATACTAATAAAAAATAAAAATTCTCGAAAATAAACGGAACAATTTAACGGAGTGTATATAATCGATGCTGAAAAAGCATGCTCAATTTATATACTACGCAATGTCATTGCATACATCTAACTGCAAATTTTATGGAAAAAAAAAACGGGATCGAAAATACCCTTACTATATACTTAATGTACAGTCAAGCATACATGACGAGTGAAGATAAATTTTATAAAATATAACATTAAATACAAAAAAGACAATTACGTGACCAATTTGACAAACAAGGGTGGAGGTGGCTCTTGCAACAAAGCAAACCAAGTGCAATCAATAAAGTCATTTAAATCATGCAAACATGACGAATTAATATAAATCCTATAAAATATAACATTAAATACAACAAAGACAATTACGTGACCAATTTGACAAACCAGGGTGGAGGTGGCTCCTACAACAAGCAAACCAAGTGCAATCAATAAAGTCTTTTCAATCATGCATACATGACGAATGAATATAAATCCTACAAAATATAACATTAAATACAAAAAAGACAAGTACGAGACCATTTTGACAAACCGAGGGTGGAGGTTGCTCCTATAATGTAAAGCAAACCAACGGCAATCAATCAAGTCATTTTAAGTGTTTACAACAAAAATTAGAAAGATCAAATATAAATATAAGCACTGATACTACCAGGTAGTAACAAATTAAACGGAAAACACTAAAGATACCAATCAACATACAACCAAGGAAATACATCACTACCCAAGTACAACCTGGCGCTATACGGACACATAAAGATCCGTGCCATTATCAATACTCACAAAACGAGTATTCAAAGCCACAAAAAAAAAAAACAAATGAAATATCCTGTGCCAGACAAGAGGTATAAAATAAAAAAAAGATTAGACTTGAAACTTTTAAAAATATACTTATATATAGGGTAGAGGAAGCACTTTTTGGGAAGTGGAATGCCAGTGCCGGGATGATGAATTTTTCCGAATGAGTAGGAGTGCCTTCGAAAAGCTGTGTAGTGAATTGAGCAACCTACAGAGGAAGAAATCAAATTTCGGGAATACAATTTGTTTGGAAAAAAGAGTGGCGACTGCACTATATTCACTTGGCTCCTCATCGGAGTATAGAAGTATAGCCAATTTGTTTGGAGTGGGAAGATCCACTGTTTGCACAGTACTTCTGGAGTTTTGTAAGGAAGTATGGCAGGTGTTGCAACCTAAGTACTTGAACCACCTTCCATCAAGTAGAGAAACTATTGAAAAGTGTGTTCATGGGTTCAAACAAATTGAATTCCCACAGTTTTGGGTGCCATTGGTAAGAATTCAAGGTTTGATGTTATACATAGTGTAACGAATTTACTTGCAAATCCTCTTATTTGCAATGCTCTGCGAAGTTCGAATCACTAAACTGTTGAATAAATAACTCCAATTTGTAATGATGCAAAATGGCCTTTATTAAAGTACTTCACAATAACACTCAAACTGTGCAACGAATAGCTTGCTTAATAACCAAACTGATTGATAGCTCAAATGAAACTCTACTATTCAAAATAATACTGCTATTGCTCGCTAGATATCGTCTTAATCGAAACTGCTTGACAACTCAAATCAAACTGAATTCCAACGCCTCTACAATTACCGCCTTTTATACTCTTTGATTTCAACCTTCGCATCTTCTAGGCGCTTCCAGAACCTACTAGTCCAGTAGCTCTCAAACTTCTCAGCTGTAACTACATTTGCACAATTTTATAGTTTTTCTCATTGCATACTTATAGGAGTATCTCAGATATATGCATGTATTTGTGCAATGACTCTCCGCTGCTCGTGTACGTACATGGTACATATATGTAGACGCAGTTATTGTTTCGTTTATGTAGATAAATGATGATTGAATTATTGATGTGCATTCACGTCACTTCTTAGCATCGGCTTAGAGCTGGCAGCACTCCTTAGTTTTGCTAATATTCGTAACACTGCCCTCCACCTAAGTCTGATCGTCCCGATCAGACAAATCTCTCGATCTAAACGCTGCTAGCATCGCCAAATGTACCACTCTTCTACTCCGTGGTTTCTCAATGCTTTGTATGCGGTAGATGGTATCACTGATCTTCCTCACAACCTTGTACGGGCCTTCCCAACTGCACCGAAATTTGGATGGAACACCTTTCCGCCAGCGAGGGTTGTATAACAGTACCAAATCTCCCGCCAAGAAACCTTTCGAATTATTGTTCTCATGGTACCTGTGTTTCATCGTACTACTCAATATCCTGGTTCGTTCCTTCACACTCTGTTGTTTGGCCGATGAACTACTTCGTAGAGCTTGCGCTGGACGGATTTGCTTTGCATAATCAGTATCGTTCCCACGTCTCCCCACAGTAGTGCGCTCTGGCTTGAAACTACCCTCGCATTCTTTCTCGGAAATTCGTTGCTTCGTTTTCCTGCGTCTTTTAGGTTTTGTCAATGCCAGTGTTTCTCTATCAGGTACTTTTGATTTTGATTTATTTGGCCCATTCGATCTATCAACCTTTGCCTTTGACTTTCGTGGTCTTTGTCGAGTCTTTTCCACCAGTACCCGATTACTGCTGAACCCTTCTTCCAAACTAAAGTTAAGTGGTATGTCCTGGTTCTTATAGCGCATAATTTTTCACCGCATATCGATCCTGATGTCATGGTCAACCAAGAAGTCTACTCCCAATATGACTTCATCAACGATCTCCGCCACAACGAATTTGTGTAGAGCCATGACTTTTCCAATTAATACCTCACATACCACTTCGCCTTGGACTTGATTATACTCGTCTGTGACCGTACGCAACCTTGCTCCAGGTAATGACTTTACTCTCCTGTAGACCAAATCAGATCGAATCAAAGAATGAGATGCCCCCGTATCTACAGCCAGTACACGCTCTTTACCATCCACATTCCCTCTGATGGTAAGACTGCTTGATTTCCTTCCAATCTGCGACACAGATATCACAGGACATTCAATAGCCGGGGCAAGTTTTCGTTCTTTACATCCGACACGCTCTTGGTCATTTCCACCAGCATTGCGTTTACGGCCACCCACATTGTTGGAACTATTAGGACCAAGATCGCAATGAAGTGCAATGTGACCTGGGTTGCCGCACTTAAAACATTTAATAAATCCGGCATTCTTCTGTTGAGATCCCTTCAGTGCCTCCAAAAATTGTATCTACCCACTCTGGCCTTTCTACTTCCAGACGGCGTGCTTTGAAAACTGGCTTACACAGAAGCGACGCTGTTTCCTGAATCAGAGCATGCGATACCGTTTCAGCAAATGTTAGTTTTGGATTCGCATATGTAGCCCGCTTCGATTCCACATCTCGTATGCCATTTACAAAGCTCTGAATCTTTACCCTTTCAGTGTATTCCACGGGTGCATCCGGATTCGCTAAATGTGCTAGCCTTTCAATATCCGACGCAAACTCTTGCAATGTTTCACCAGGCCTCTGGAAGCGGTTCAGCAACTCCATTTGGTATATCTGTCTCCTATGATCAGTTCCGTATCGTCTCTCTAGAGCGCCCATCAATGCTTCATAACAGTTCCGTTCGCCCTCTGGAATGGTTTGTAAAATCTCAGCTGCAGGCCCTTTCAACGCCATGAACAGTGCAGCAACTTTATCTTCCAAATTCCAATTGTTCACTATTGCAGTCTTCTCAAACTGAATCTTAAACACCTCGAAAGGAACAGAACCGTTAAATGATAGCGTTTTTACCTTTGGATTACTCGCTGAAACAGCTGGGCGATTCATTTGCAACTCCTGTATACGACCTCTCAAAGCTTCTATCTCGGCATCAATTTTGTCCTCGAGCTGCACAATTTTTGTATCCTGTGCTTCCAGCTTTGATGTTACCCTTATCTCCTGTGCCTCCAGCTGCGAGGATATGCGGGCCTCCTGTGCTTTCAAATGCTCAGCCAACTAAGATGTCATATATGTCTTTTGCTCTTCCTGTTGAGTTTCCATCTTGGATGTAATCTGTGTCGACATTTCTGACATACGCGTTTCTTGTGCTTCAATCTTCGATGGTATGCGTGTCTCCTGCGATTCCAGTTGAGATGACATTTGTGACGACATTTCTGAAATGCGTGCCTCCTGTGCTTCCATCTTGGATGTTACTGTCGATGTTTGAGCAGTTATTGCAGCCAATATCATGTTCAAGTCTGTGCTCGTAACTGTCTGGGATGTTTCGTTTTTCTCTTCAATTTTTGTTGTTGTCTCGTCCCCATCAGGATAAAAGACAAACTCGTCCACATCAATTCCTTGCGATTCCATTACCTCTCGTAGCCGTGCTTGAAGTTCGATCTTACTGCCGGTTGTATTTAATCCACGGTTCTCCAACTCCTTTTTCAGTTGCTGGATCTTCAATTCACTGAACTTTGACATGTCCTTGTTGTCTGCTGGAATTTATTCAACAATTCCTCTTCTGACACCAATTGTAACAAATTTACTTGCACATCCTCTTATTTGCAATCCTCTGCGAAGTTCGAATCACTAAACTGTTGAATAAGTAACTCCAATTTGTAATAATGCAAAATGGCCTTTATTAAAGTACTTCACAATAACACTCAAACTGTGCAACGAATAGCTTGCTTAATAACCAAACTGATTGATAGCTCAAATGAAACTCTACTATTCAAAATAATACTGCTATTGCTCGCTAGATATCGTCTTAATCGAACTGCTTGACAACTCAAATCAAACTGAATTCCAGCGCCTCTACAATTGCCGCCTTTTATACTCTTTGATTTCAACCTTCGCATCTTCTAGGCGCTTACAGAATCTACTAGTCCAGTAGCTCTCAAACTTCTCAGCTGTAACTACAATTGCACAATTTTATAGTTTTTCTCATTGCATACTTATAGGAGTATCTCAGATATATGCATGTGTTTGTGCATTGACTCTCCGCTGCTCGTATACGTACATGGTACATATATGTAGACGCAGTTATTGTTTCGTTTATGTAGATACATGATGATTGAATTATTGATGTGCATTCACTTCACTGCTTAGCATCGGCTTAGAGCGGGCAGCACTCCTTAGTTTTGCTAATATTCGTAACAATAGTATAAAACATGAGTGTATGCACATTTCAGATGGATTTCACAGTTGAGATGACATTTGTGACGACATTTCTGAAATGCGTGCCTCCTGTGCTTCCATCTTGGATGTTACTGTCGATGTTTGAGCAGTTATTGCAGCCAATATCATGTTCAAGTCTGTGCTCGTAACTGTCTGGGATGTTTCGTTTTTCTCTTCAATTTTTGTTGTTGTCTCGTCCCCATCAGGATAAAAGACAAACTCGTCCACATCAATTCCTTGCGATTCCATTACCTCTCGTAGCCGTGCTTGAAGTTCGATCTTACTGCCGGTTGTATTTAATCCACGGTTCTCCAACTCCTTTTTCAGTTGCTGGATCTTCAATTCACTGAACTTTGACATGTCCTTGTTGTCTGCTGGAATTTATTCAACAATTCCTCTTCTGACACCAATTGTAACAAATTTACTTGCAAATCCTCTCATTTGCAATCCTCTGCGAAGTTCGAATCACTAAACTGTTGAATAAGTAACTCCAATTTGTAATAATGCAAAATGGCCTTTATTAAAGTACTTCACAATAACACTCAAACTGTGCAACGAATAGCTTGCTTAATAACCAAACTGATTGATAGCTCAAATGAAACTCTACTATTCAAAATAATACTGCTATTGCTCGCTAGATATCGTCTTAATCGAACTGCTTGACAACTCAAATCAAACTGAATTCCAGCGCCTCTACAATTGCCGCCTTTTATACTCTTTGATTTCAACCTTCGCATCTTCTAGGCGCTTACAGAATCTACTAGTCCAGTAGCTCTCAAACTTCTCAGCTGTAACTACAATTGCACAATTTTATAGTTTTTCTCATTGCATACTTATAGGAGTATCTCAGATATATGCATGTGTTTGTGCATTGACTCTCCGCTGCTCGTATACGTACATGGTACATATATGTAGACGCAGTTATTGTTTCGTTTATGTAGATACATGATGATTGAATTATTGATGTGCATTCACTTCACTGCTTAGCATCGGCTTAGAGCTGGCAGCACTTCTTAGTTTTGCTAATATTCGTAACAATAGTATAAAACATGAGTGTATGCACATTTCAGATGGATTTCACATAGAAATTCACCCTAAGCAAGAAGAAGCCGTGGACTACATGAATACAAAGGGTGGTATTCCACAGTTTTGTTAGCTCTTGTTGACGCAAGGTACACAGAACAGAGCTGTGTTTTCCTTAAAATATCTAATCTAATCTAATCTAATATATATTATAAATGGGAAAGTTTGGATGTTTGTATGTTTGTCCAGACGTTTGTCTTTGTGACTCAATCACGCAGGAACGGCTGGACGGATTTGGATGAAATTTGGCACACATATAGCCAATAGTCTAGAAGGATCTACCAGCTATATTTTTTTGAAAAGGGGGGAGGTCCCCGCCCCCTAGGAACAGTTATAATTTAATTATTGTATTTTTTCGTATATGTGACTGAATCACGCCAGAACGGCTTCACGGATTTTGATGAAATTTGGAACACAGACAATACTCTACTGACGAAATTTTTTTCGAACATGGAAAGGGGGCCGGAGGTCCCACGACCCCTTCGAATAATTACTTTTTAATAATTTTTACACAGTATAACTTAACGTATACTGACCTTCACCAATATTACAAACTCAATGGGTCAAATAAGTCGAGGGCTTACCAAATAAGCAGTGATACACCCCCCCCCCCCCCCCCCCCCGCCTCCTTCACCCTCTCGTACAAAATCTATAAATTGTTATAACTCAATGTAAATTTTCTCCCAAATCAATATTTTTTGGTATCTGGCTCATACAGATCGAGATCTAAACAATTTTGGAAAAACGATCAGTGGTACTCTCCTCCTCCCGCCATCCGCCCTCCTTCAATTGTTTTTATTAGCACGCTTTTATTAGCTTTACCTGTATGTTTCTTTGTAACTCTTCATTCGCTCCAACGCGCCTGCTGCCTTATTAACATGGTTTTATAATTATCTTAACCCTATTTGTAATCCCGTTTGGGTCATATCGAGACCCTTCCGGGATCATTTCTGGATGGTTTTTGGGATCCCGCCGGGGTAATTTCTGGACTATTTCGGAATCATTTTGGGACCCTTCCGGGATCATTTCTGTATAGTTTTCGGGATCCGTCCGGGATCCCGTCGGGGTTATTTTGAGACATTTTCGGGACTATTCCGAGATCATTTCGGGGTCATTTCGGAAATTTTTCTCGGCATCATTTCTGGATGGTTTTCGGGAGGCGTCCGGGATCCCGTCAAGGTCATTTGGGGTGCCCTCCGGCATCATTTCTAGATGGTTTTCGGGATCCATCAGGGATCCCGTCGGGGTCATTTCTGGACTTTTTCTCGACTAATACGGGATCATTTGGGGTAGCTTCCGGCATCATTGCTAGATGGTTTTCGGGATCCGTCCGGGATCCCGCCAGGGTCATTTCGGGACTATTTCGGGATAATTTGGGGTACCTTCCGCCTTCATTTCTAGATGGTTTTCTGGATCCGTCCGAGATCCCATCGGGGTAATTTCGGGACTTTCTCGACTAATACGGGATCATTTGGGGTAACTTCCGGCATCATTGCTCGATGGTTTTCGGGATCCGTCCGTGATCCCGTCAGGGTGATTTCGGGACTATTTCGGGATAATTTGAGGTACCTTCCGGCTTCATTTCTAGATGGTTTTCTGGATCCGTCTGGGATCCCGTCGGGGTAATATCGGGACTTTTTCTCGACTAATACAGGATCATTTGGGGACGCTTTCGGCATCATTTCTGGATGGTTTTCGGGATCCGTCCGGAATCCCGTCGGGGTCATTTCGGGACTATTTCGGGATCATTTGGGGTACCTTCCGGCATCATTTCTAGATGGTTTTCGGGATCCGTCCTGGATCCCGTCTTGGTCATTTCGGGACTATTTCGGGATCCTGGGTACCTTCCGGCATCATTTCTATATGGTTTTGAGGATCCCGTCCGGGATTCCGTCGGGGTCATTTCGGGAATTTTTCTCGACTAATACGGGATTATTTGGGGACGCTTTTGGCATCATTTCTGGATGGTTTTCGGGATCCGTCCGGGATCCCGTCGGCGTCATTTCGGGACTATTTCGGGATCATTTGGGGTACCTTCCGGCATCATTTCTAGATGGTTTTCGGGATCCGTCCGGGATCCCGTCGGGGTCATTTCAGTACTATTTCGCGATCATTTGAGGTACCTTCCGCCACCATTTCTAGATGGTTTTCGGGATCCGTCCGGGATCCCGTAAGGGTCATTTCGGGACTATTTCGGGATCATTTGGGGTAGCTTCCGGCATCATTTCCGGATAGTTTTTGGGATCCGTGCGGGATTCCGTCGGGGTAATTTTTGGACTTTCCCGAGAATATTATGGGGCCCTTCCAAGATCATTTCTTGATGGATTTCGATATCGTCGTGGATCCCCTAGGGACCCTTCCTGGATATTTTCTGGATGGTTCTTGAGAACCGTCCGGGAGCCCGTCAGGGTAATTTCGGAACTTTTTCGGACTATTTCGGGATCATTTTAGTACCCTTCAGGCATCATTTCTTTGTGGTTCTCTGGATAAGTCTAGAATCGTATCGTTGTCATTTCGGGTTTTTTGGGACTATTCCGGGAATTTTTGGAGAACATTCCGTGGCATTTCTAGATGGTTTTCGGGATCTGTACGCGATAGCATCGGGGTCATTTCGTGGATTTTTCTGAATAATTTCGGGATCATTTGGGGATCCGATCAGGTTATCAGCTCATTTAGTCCTTTTTTTTACTCAATTACAAAAATAAAATGCATTAGACAGAAACATTTTTTTAAACAGATACTTGATAAGCAGGCTAACGTGAATAGCCCATATATTTAATTTTCTCCTTGAGGACGGGGCCGCGGCTAAAGGCTAGTATATTATAAATGGCAAAGTTTGGATGTTTGAATGTTTGGATGTTTGTCCAGACGTTTGTCTTTGTGACTCAATCATGCAAGAATGGCTAGACCGATTTGGATGAAATTTGGTACGCATATAGACACTAGTCTAGAAGGATCTACTAGCTATATTTTTTCGAAAAGGGGGAGGTCCCCACCCCCTAGGAACAGTTATAATTTAATTATTGTATTTTTCGTCTTTGTGACCGAATCACGTCAGAAGGGCTACTCGGATTTTCATGAAATTTGGGACACGGACAATAGTCTACTAGCGAAATTTTTTTCGAACATGGAAAGGGGGTGGGGGTCCCACGACCCCTTCGAACAACTACTTTTTAATAATTTTTACACATTATAACTTTACTTATACTTGCCTTAACCAATATTACAGCCTCAATGGGTCAAATAAGTCGAAGGTTTACAAAGTTAACAGTGACACCCTCCGGCCCCTCCTCCCTCTTCTGTTGTTGTTGTTGTAGCAATGCTCGCCCAACCTAATAGCCGCGACCGATCACAAATTGTCATCAATATCCTCTAACGGGAGTCCAAGGAAACTTGCCGTTTCTACAGGGGTGGACCATAAGGAAAGGGGTGTTAGAGGCGTTGGTGTCATGTGGGGACACATTGCAAGCGGGGCATACATTTTGTATGTAGGGGTTGATTCTGGATAGGTAAGGGTTTAACCTGTTACAGTATCCAGAACGAAGTTGAGCAAGAGTGACACGCGTTTCCCTGGGGAGTATGGGTTCCTCTTCCGCAAGTTCTGGATATTTTTCTTCAAGTACTGGATTCACCGGGCTAAAAAAAAAAAAATAAAAAAATAAAGGTCCGACGCCTGTCTATGGAGTTCACCAAGGACCTGTTTGTGTTTTTTCGCTTCATACGGCTGGGTTCTCAGGTGCCGTATTTCCTCAAAATGCTTACGGAGATGACTCCTTAGGCCCCTAGGCGGTGCTGGTTCGTCAATCAGATGTCTGTTGGGATGCCCAGGTTTCTGGGTATTCAACAGAAACTGTTTGGTCAGCATCTCATTTCTCTCCCTGATGGGGAGTATTCTCGCCTCATTATGCAGATGGTGTTCTGGGGACATAAGAAGACAGCCCGTGGCGATTCTGAGAGCAGTATTTTGGCAGGCCTGTAGTTTCTTCCAGTGGGTAGTTTTTAGGCTTGGCGACCATATGGGTGACGCGTAGCACGTAATCGGCTGGCTAATTGCTTTGTATGTGGTCATGAGCGTTTCTTTATCTTTTCCCCAGGTACTGCCAGCAAGGGATTTGAGGATTTTATTACGGCTCTGAATTCTCGGAACAATTGCGGTTGCGTACGCACCAAAATGTAGATCCTGATCAAACGTCACACCCAAGATTTTGGGGTGTAGGACAGTCGGTAGCGTAGTGCCATCGACGTGGATGTTCAATATGGTCGACATTTGGGGCGTCCATGTTGTAAATAAGGTCGCGGAATATTTAGTCGGTGACAATGCCAGGTTTCGCGAGGCGAAAAAACTGGAGAGATCAGGGAGATAGCCGTTTATTTTATTGCACAGCTCATCGATCTCTGGGCCTGGGCCTGTGGCCATTATTGTGCAGTCATCGGCGTAGGAAACGATTGTGACTCCTTCCGGTGGTGAAGATAGCTTAGATATGTAGAAATTAAACAAAAGTGGGGATAGGACACCACCCTGTGGCACCCCTTGTTTAATTCTCCTTGGTTTTGATGTTTCGTTTCTGAATTGCACCGATGCCTGCCGACCACCCAGATAATTTGCGGTCCACCTTTTAAGACATGGGGGAAGGGTAGACCCTTCCAGGTCTTGCAGTAATGAGCCATGGTTGACCGTATCAAAGGCTTTTGATAGGTCTAGCGCTACGAGTACTGTTCTATGGTGGGGGTATTGATTCAAACCGCAATTTATCTGGGTGCTAATGATATTTAGCGCGGAGGTAGTGCTATAGAGTTTTCTGAAGCCATGCTGATGAGGGGCTAGCTGCAAATGTGCTTGGAAATAAGGGAGCAAAATGCCTTCAAGCGTATTTGCCACTGGCGATAGGAGAGATATCGGACGATATGACTCACCTACGTTAGCTGGTTTTCCAGGCTTTAGTAACGGGACCACCTTGGCCATTTTCCATTTCTCGGGTATGGCAAAGGTGGAGAGAGACAGGTTGAAGACATGCGCTAAATATTTGAAACCCTCTTTCCCTAGGTTTTTAAGCATCGGCATGGCTATGCCGTCTGGGCCCACTGCTTTGGATGGTTTAGCGCGACCAATGGCGTCCTCAACCTCTCTAGCGGTGATGGTGATTGGTGACGCGCTGAATTTGTGTTTATGTGCGTGTCTATTGGCTCTCCGTCTATCTTTGTCGACCGTAGGATGCATTATATATTGTCGGCAGAAAGCGCTCGCGCATTTTTCCGCATCCGACAGCACCTTATCGCCAAAGGCGATGGAAACTTTGTCTTTGTGCTTAGTCGGATTCGATAAGGACTTTACGGTGGACCAAAGTTTACCTACACCGGTAGCGAGGTTACAACCTCTTAGGTGCTCTTCCCATTTCGCCCGCTTGTGTTCGTCCACAAGCAATCTGATGCGTTGGTTTATATCCCTAATTTGGGGGTCGCCTGGATCAAGCTGTCTTATAAGGTCGCGTTCCCTTGCTTAGCTCGCGGCCTCCGCCGGGAAGTGGGGCCGGATTTCGGGAATTCTCCCGGCGGGAATGAAATGTGCCGAGGCGGATTCAATGACCTTACGGAAGGCACGCTCCCCTTGGCGGGCATCAGTCGGGATAGGGAGGGCAGCAAAGCTGCTGTCTGTTGCTGATTTATATTCTTCCCACTTTCCTTTTTTGAAGTTTATGAAAGTGCGTTTTTCGGTGACGATGAAGTCGGCGGTACGCTCGAACGAAATAAGTATGGGCAGGTGGTCGGATGCCAATGTTACCAGTTGACGCAGTTTACGAGTTCTGCGCTCACGATTGAGATATCTGGCGAGCTATGACAGCTTCCTACCATACGTGTGGGGGCGTCTCCGTTTATTGTGCAGAACGTCGTTTCTTCTATTTGATCCGCCAACATCTCACCCCTACTGTCCGCCCGCAAGTTTGAATGCCATAGGTCGTGTTGGGCATTGAAATCGCCTAAGATAATGCGATTGTTGCCAGTGAGTAAGGCCTCGATTTTAGGGCGGTATCCACTGGGGCAACAGGTGACAGGAGGGATGTAGATGTTGATGATTTCTAGATTTGCATCGCCTGACCGGACAGATAGGCCTTGACGGTCGATGCCAGGATCAAATATATGATATTGCACAGAGTGGTGTATAATAAACGCGAGGCCGCCTCAATTTCCGCTCTCGCGGTCCTTCCTGTGGACATTATACCCAGAGCAGGTCTGCAATGCAGATCTTGCTGTGAGTTTAGTCTCTTGAATCGCAGCAATGCGGATGTTGTGCCGCTTCATGAAATCGACTATCTCCGTAATCTTCCCAGTTAGTCCATTACAGTTTAACTGCAGAATTCTGAAGTGCATGAGGGGTGACGCCGCCACTCTAGGGGTAAGTGACGGGTGACTACGCCTAGGTTGTGGAAGGCCAGGACGCAATTGCTGTTGTGGCCTTGGGACTGGGCGCCCTTGGGCAAGCATTGGGGTACCCGGATGATTTGGGTTTGCGACCTGGCAACATGGCGCGGTGAAACCCGTCGAGGGGTTGCCGTCGCGGAGACCAGAACATCTAGGAAAGGGGCACCACCCAAGGCAGGAGCTGCATTGAGCGGGTGTCGCAAACCTATATATTCTGTGCTGGCAGACGGTGCAAACGGAGGTAGGGACTAAGAGTCTGTTTCCCTGACCTGCACGATTGCTGCCAGAAAAGAGGGGGGGGGGGGGGGGGGAGAAGAAGACGGGGCCAGGGGCTGATGCTCAGCATTGCTACCAGCTCTACTACGAAGGTAGTAGTTATGAGTGGTATCAGCTGTTTGAGTTGTTGGCGCCGTGGGGCGCGAGCAGCAGCGGGTACTTGTTGTGGCTTGCTGAGCAGCGAGGCTGCTGGAAGGTAGTGGAGGGGCGCTTAGGCGTAGACTACGGGACGCCCTTGGGCGTGAGCAGCAAGGAGCCACAAAAGATTTATAAAAGTTACGTGGACGTCGGGTTTTGGGATCAAGCCCAGAACAACCTGTCCGATGCAACCATCCCTTGCACGAGACACACGGAACAGAGTATGACCGTCCTAAAAAGATTCTTTTCTGGCAAATGCAGCAAAACCATTTCTCAGGACCGGTGTCAGGAGACGGTCCCCGATTGGGTTCGATACCTTCCCGGAGTAAGAGAATATGTAGCAGTCCTGCTGCAAGGAGCTGCTGGGAGGATGACAATTTGTGGGAGGGACGAAACAAATTAAATGGGGTCACACTGAAATGACAGTCCTTGGTCGGGAAAAATCCCGAGTCGCTCCGGTACATAGAACCGACTGCCTTGGGAAGCGTCCTCCCCCTTCTCTTCTCCTCTGGTGTAAAATCTATAAATTGTTATAACTCAATATAAATTTTCTACAAAATCAATAGCTTTTGGTATCTGACACATACAGATCGAGAACTGAACAATTTTGGAAAAACGATCAGTGGTCCTCTCCTTCTCCTCCCACCATCCGCCCACCTTCATTTGTTTTTATTAGCACGCTTTTATTAGCTTTACCTGTATGTTTCTATGTAACTCTTCATTCGCTCCCAACGCGCCTGCTGCCTTATTAACATGGTTTTATAATTAGCTTCACCTTATTTGTAATTCCGTTAGGGTAATATCGAAACCCTTCCGGGATCATTTCTGGATAATTTTCGGGATCCGTCAGGGATCCCGCCGGAGTCATTTCGGGACTTTTTCGGGACTATTTCGGGATCATTTTGGGACCCTTCCGGGATCATTTCTGTATAGTTTTCGGGATCCGTCCGGGATCCCGTCGGGGTGACTTTGGACATTTTCGGGACTATTCCGGGATCATTTGCGTTCCTTTGAGAGATAAATTCTTGATGGTTTCCGGGATCACTGCGGGACTTTTCCGTAATCATTTCTGGATGGTTTTCGGGATCCGTCCGGGATTCCGTCGGGGACATTTTGGGACTATTTCGGGTTCATTTGGGGTACCTTCCGGTATCATTTCTAGATGGTTTTCGGGATCCGTCCGGGATCCCGTCTTGGTCATTTCGGAAATTTTTCTCTACTAATACGGGATCATTTGGGGACCTTTCGGCAACATTTCTGGATGGTTTTCGGGATCCCGACGGGGTCATTTCGGAATCATTTGGGGTACCTTCCTTCATCATTTCTATATCGTTTTAGGGATCCGTCCGGGATCCCGTCGGGGTCATTTCGGGACATTTCGCGACTAACACGGGATCATTTGGGGACCCTTTAGGCATCATTTCTGGATGGTTCTCGGGATCCGTCCGGGATCCCGACGGGGTAATTTCGGGACTATTTCGGAATCATTTGGTGTACCTTCCTTCATCATTTCTATATGGTTTTGGGGATCCGTCCAAGATCCCGTCGGGGCCATTTCGGGACTTTTCGCGACTAACGCGGGATCATTTGGGGACTCTTTCGGCATCATTTCTGGATGGTTTTCGGGATCCGTCCGGGATCCCCAAGGGGTCATTTCGGGACTATTTCGGAATAATTTGGGGTACCTTCCTTCATAATTTCTATATGGTTTTGGGGATCCGTCCGGGATCCCGTCGGGGTCATTTCAGGAATTTTCGCGACTAACACGGGATCATTTGGGGACCCTTTCGGCATCATTTCTGGATGGTTTTCGGGATCCCGTCAGGGTCATTTCGGGCCTATTAGGTGATCATTTGAGGACCTTTCCAGCATCATTTCTCGATGGTTTTCGGGATCCGTCCGGGATCCCGTCGGGGTCATTTCGGGACTATTTCGGATTCATTTGGGGTACTTTCCTTCATCATTTCTATATAGTTTTGTGGATCCGTCCGGGATCCCGTCGAGGTCATTTCGGGACTTTTCGCGACTAACGCGGGATCATTTGGGGACCCTTTCGGCATCATTTCGGGATGGTTTTCGGGATCCGTCCGGGATCCCGACGGGGTCATTTCGGGACTTTTCGCGACTAATACGGGATCATTTGGGGTCCTTTTCGGCATAATGTCAGGATGGTTCCGGGATCCGCCCGGGATCCCGTCAGGGTCAGTTCGGTACTATTAGGGGATCATTTAGGACCTTTCCGGCATCATATCTGGATGGTTCCCGGTATCCGTCCAGGATCCCGTCGGGGTCATTTCGGTAATTTTTCGGGATCATTTGGGGTCCCTTCCGGCATTATTTCTGGATGGTTTTCGGGATCCCGTAGGGGTAATTTCAAGACTTTTTCGGGATCATTTGGGGTCCCTTCCGGCATCATTTCGGGATCCCTCCGGAATCCCGTCGGGGTCATTTCTCGACTAATACGGGATCATCTGGGGTCCTTTTCGGCATAATGTCAGGATGGTTTCCGGGATCCGCCCGGGATCCCGTCAGGGTCACTTCGGTACTATTAGGGGATCATTTAGGACCTTTCCGGCATCATATCTGGATGGTTCCCGGTATCCGTCCGGGATCCCGTCGGGGTCATTTCGGAAATTTTTCGGGATCATTTGGGGTCCCTTCCGGCATAATTTCTACAACAACAACAACATGATTTTCGGGATTCGTCCGTGCTCCCGTCGCGGTCATTTCAGGACTTTTTCGGGATCATTTGGGGCACCTTCTGGCATCATTTAGAGATGGTTTTGGAGATCCGTCCGGGATTCCGTCGGGGTTATTTCGGGACTTTTTCGGGGCTAATACGGGATCATTTGATCCTTCCGGTATCATTTCTGGATGGATTTCGGAACCCGTACGGGAACCCACCACCGTAATTTTGGGACTTTTCGGGACTATTTCGGAATCATATGGGGACCCTTTAGGGGTCATTTCGTGACTTTTTCAGTTGACGCAGTTTACGAGTTCTGCGCTCACGATTGAGATATCTGGCGAGCTATGACAGCTTCCTACCATACGTGTGGGGCGTCTCCGTTTATTGTGCAGAACGTCGTTTCTTCTATTTGATCCGCCAACATCTCACCCCTACTGTCCGCCCGCAAGTTTGAATGCCATAGGTCGTGATGGGCATTGAAATCGCCTAAGATAATGCGATTGTTGCCAGTGAGTAAGGCCTCGATTTTAGGGCGGTATCCACTGGGGCAACAGGTGACAGGAGGGATGTAGATGTTGATGATTTCTAGATTTGCATCGCCTGACCGGACAGATAGGCCTTGACGGTCGATGCCAGGATCAAATATATGATATTGCACAGAGTGGTGTATAATAAACGCGAGGCCGCCTCAATTTCCGCTCTCGCGGTCCTTCCTGTGGACATTATACCCAGAGCAGGTCTGCAATGCAGATCTTGCTGTGAGTTTAGTCTCTTGAATCGCAGCAATGCGGATGTTGTGCCGCTTCATGAAATCGACTATCTCCGTAATATTCCCAGTTAGTCCATTACAGTTTAACTGCAGAATTCTGAAGTGCATGAGGGGTGACGCCGCCACTCTAGGGGTAAGTGACGGGTGACTACGCCTAGGTTGTGGAAGGCCAGGACGCAATTGCTGTTGTAGCCTTGGGACTGGGCGCCCTTGGGCAAGCATTGGGGTACCCGGATGATTTGGGTTTGCGACCTGGCAACATGGCGCGGTGAAACCCGTCGAGGGGTTGCCGTCGCGGAGACCAGAACATCTAGGAAAGTGGCACCACCCAAGGCAGGAGCTGCATTGAGCGGGTGTCGCAAACCTATATATTCTGTGCTGGCAGACGGTGCAAACGGAGGTAGGGACTAAGAGTCTGTTTCCCTGACCTGCACGATTGCTGCCAGAAAAGAGGGGGGGGGGGGGGGGGGGGAGAAGAAGACGGGGCCAGGGGCTGATGCTCAGCATTGCTACCAGCTCTACTACGAAGGTAGTAGTTATGAGTGGTATCAGCTGTTTGAGTTGTTGGCGCCGTGGGGCGCGAGCAGCAGCGGGTACTTGTTGTGGCTTGCTGAGCAGCGAGGCTGCTGGAAGGTAGTGGAGGGGCGCTTAGGCGTAGACTACGGGACGCCCTTGGGCGTGAGCAGCAAGGAGCCACAAAAGATTTATAAAAGTTACGTGGACGTCGGGTTTTGGGATCAAGCCCAGAACAACCTGTCCGATGCAACCATCCCTTGCACGAGACACACGGAACAGAGTATGACCGTCCTAAAAAGATTCTTTTCTGGCAAATGCAGCAAAACCATTTCTCAGGACCGGTGTCAGGAGACGGACCCCGATTGGGTTCGATACCTTCCCGGAGTAAGAGAATATGTAGCAGTCCTGCTGCAAGGAGCTGCTGGGAGGATGACAATTTGTGGGAGGGACGAAACAAATTAAATGGGGTCACACTGAAATGACAGTCCTTGGTCGGGAAAAATCCCGAGTCGCTCCGGTACATAGAACCGACTGCCTTGGGAAGCGTCCTCCCCCTTCTCTTCTCCTCTGGTGTAAAATCTATAAATTGTTATAACTCAATATAAATTTTCTACAAAATCAATAGCTTTTGGTATCTGACACATACAGATCGAGAACTGAACAATTTCGGAAAAACGATCAGTGGTCCTCTCCTTCTCCTCCCACCATCCGCCCACCTTCATTTGTTTTTATTAGCACGCTTTTATTAGCTTTACCTGTATGTTTCTATGTAACTCTTCATTCGCTCCCAACGCGCCTGCTGCCTTATTAACATGGTTTTATAATTAGCTTCACCTTATTTGTAATTCCGTTAGGGTAATATCGAAACCCTTCCGGGATCATTTCTGGATAATTTTCGGGATCCGTCAGGGATCCCGCCGGAGTCATTTCGGGACTTTTTCGGGACTATTTCGGGATCATTTTGGGACCCTTCCGGGATCATTTCTGTATAGTTTTCGGGATCCGTCCGGGATCCCGTCGGGGTGATTTTGGACATTTTCGGGACTATTCCGGGATCATTTGCGTTCCTTTGAGAGATAAATTCTTGATGGTTTCCGGGATCACTGCGGGACTTTTCCGTAATCATTTCTGGATGGTTTTCGGGATCCGTCCGGGATTCCGTCGGGGACATTTTGGGACTATTTCGGGTTCATTTGGGGTACCTTCCGGTATCATTTCTAGATGGTTTTCGGGATCCGTCCGGGATCCCGTCTTGGTCATTTCGGAAATTTTTCTCTACTAATACGGGATCATTTGGGGACCCTTTCGGCAACATTTCTGGATGGTTTTCGGGATCCCGACGGGGTCATTTCGGAATCATTTGGGGTACCTTCCTTCATCATTTCTATATCGTTTTAGGGATCCGTCCGGGATCCCGTCGGGGTCATTTCGGGACATTTCGCGACTAACACGGGATCATTTGGGGACCCTTTAGGCATCATTTCTGGATGGTTCTCGGGATCCGTCCGGGATCCCGACGGGGTAATTTCGGGACTATTTCGGAATCATTTGGTGTACCTTCCTTCATCATTTCTATATGGTTTTGGGGATCCGTCCAAGACCCCGTCGGGGCCATTTCGGGACTTTTCGCGACTAACGCGGGATAATTTGGGGACTCTTTCGGCATCATTTCTGGATGGTTTTCGGGATCCGTCCGGGATCCCCAAGGGGTCATTTCGGGACTATTTCGGAATAATTTGGGGTACCTTCCTTCATCATTTCTATATGGTTTTGGGGATCCGTCCGGGATCCCGTCGGGGTCATTTCAGGAATTTTCGCGACTAACACGGGATCATTTGGGGACCCTTTCGGCATCATTTCTGGATGGTTTTCGGGATCCCGTCAGGGTCATTTCGGGCCTATTAGGTGATAATTTGAGGACCTTTCCAGCATCATTTCTCGATGGTTTTCGGGATCCGTCCGGGATCCCGTCGGGGTCATTTCGGGACTATTTCGGATTCATTTGGGGTACTTTCCTTCATCATTTCTATATAGTTTTGTGGATCCGTCCGGGATCCCGTCGAGGTCATTTCGGGACTTTTCGCGACTAACGCGGGATCATTTGGGGACCCTTTCGGCATCATTTCGGGATGGTTTTCGGGATCCGTCCGGGATCCCGACGGGGTCATTTCGGGACTTTTCGCGACTAATACGGGATCATTTGGGGTCCTTTTCGGCATAATGTCAGGATGGTTCCGGGATCCGCCCGGGATCCCGTCAGGGTCAGTTCGGTACTATTAGGGGATCATTTAGGACCTTTCCGGCATCATATCTGGATGGTTCCCGGTATCCGTCCAGGATCCCGTCGGGGTCATTTCGGTAATTTTTCGGGATCATTTGGGGTCCCTTCCGGCATTATTTCTGGATGGTTTTCGGGATCCCGTAGGGGTAATTTCAGGACTTTTTCGGGATCATTTGGGGTCCCTTCCGGCATCATTTCGGGATCCGTCCGGAATCCCGTCGGGGTCATTTCTCGACTAACACGGAATCATCTGGGGTCCTTTTCGGCATAATGTCAGGATGGTTTCCGGGATCCGCCCGGGATCCCGTCAGGGTCACTTCGGTACTATTAGGGGATCATTTAGGACCTTTCCGGCATCATATCTGGATGGTTCCCGGTATCCGTCCGGGATCCCGTCGGGGTCATTTCGGGAATTTTTCGGGATCATTTGGGGTCCCTTCCGGCATAATTTCTACAACAACAACAACATGATTTTCGGGATTCGTCCGTGCTCCCGTCGCGGTCATTTCAGGACTTTTTCGGGATCATTTGGGGCACCTTCTGGCATCATTTAGAGATGGTTTTGGAGATCCGTCCGGGATTCCGTCGGGGTTATTTCGGGACTTTTTCGGGGCTAATACGGGATCATTTGATCCTTCCGGTATCATTTCTGGATGGATTTCGGAACCCGTACGGGAACCCACCACCGTAATTTTGGGACTTTTCGGGACTATTTCGGAATCATATGGGGACCCTTTAGGGGTAATTTCGTGACTTTTTCAGTACTATTTTAGGATCATTTGGGGACCCTTCCGACATATTTTCTTGGTGGTTTGCCGGATCCATCAGGGTCATTTCGGGAACATTTTGGGATCATTTGGGGACCCTTCCGAGATCATTTCTGAATCGGTGCGGCATCCCATCCGAACTATATCGGGATCATTTTCGGACCCTTCCGGAATCATTTCTGTATGGTTTTCGCGATCCGTCGTGGATCCATTCGTGGTCACTTCGGAACTTTTTCTTGACTATGTCGGGATAATTTAGAGCTCTTCCTGGATATTTTCTGTATGGGTTTTGAGCTCCGTCCGGGAGCCCGTCAGGGTCATTTCGGAACTTTTTCGGGACTATTTCGGGATCACTTTGGTACCCTTCAGAGATCATTTCTGTGTGGTTCTCTGGATAAGCCTAGAATCGTGTCGTTGGCATTTCGGGTTTTTTGGGACTATTCCGCGAACTTTTAGAGACCCTTCCGGGGCATTTCTGGACGGCTTTCGGGATCCGTCCGCAATAGCGTCGGGGTCACTACGTGGCTTTTTCTGGATAAAATATGGATCATTTGGGGATCCTATCAGGTTATCAGCTCATTTAGTTCTTATTTTACTCAATTACAAAAATAAAATGCATTAGACAGAAAAAAATATTTAACTTGATAAGCAGGCTAACGTGAATAGCACATATATTTCATTTTCTCCTTGCGGACGGGGCCGCGGGTAAAGGCTAGTATGTATTATAACTGGGAAAGTTTGGATGTTTCTGTGTCGACGTTTGCCTTAGTGACTCAATCACGCAAGAACGGCCGGACGGATTTGGATGAAATTTGCACATGGGGGAGGTCTCCGCCCCCTAGGAACAGTTATAATTTAATTATTATATTTTTTCGTCTTTGTGACTGAATCACGCCAGAACAGCCACACGGATTTTGATGAAATTTGGGACAGAGACAATAGTCTACTGGCAAAATGTTTTTCGAACATGGAAAGGGGGGTGTGGGTCGAATAATTACTTTTTAAAAATGTTTACACATAACTTTACGTATACTGACCTTCACCAATATTCCAAACTCAATGGGTCAAATAAGTCTAGGGCTTACAAAGTGAGCAGTGATACCCTCCATCCCCCCCTCTCCCCCTCTGCTGCAACATCTATAAACTGTTATATTTCACGTAAATTTTCTCCTAATTAATAATTTTTGGTATCTGGCTCCCACAGATCGAGATCTAAACAATTTTGGAAAAACGATCGGTAGTGCTCTCCGTCTCCTCCCGCCTTCCTCCCTCCATCAATTGTTTTTATTAGCACGCTTTTATTAGCTTTATCTGTATGTTTGTTTCCAACTCTTCATTCGCTTCAACGCGCCTGCTGCCTTATTAACATGCTTTTATAATTAGCTTCACCTTATTTGTAATCCCGTTAGGATTATATCGAGACCCTCCATGATCATTTCTGGATGGTTTTCGGGATCCGTCCGGGATTCCGTCGGGGTCATTCCGGGACTCTTTCGACATTATTATTATTTCATGAATAGCTCATATATTTCATTTTCTCCTTGCGGACGGGGCCGCTGGTAAAGGCTAGTATTCTCATAAATATAAGTATGTAAACAATTTTATTTTCTTTTTAAGATATAGATTTTTGTACATAAACGTGGGTAGCCCAGGAAGATGCAATGACTCCCAAATATTTGAAAGGTCAAACTTAAAAAGAGAGCTGGAGAGCTGTCCCCATCTAAGCTCGATGACCACTAATTTGGGAAACTATGATGTACCAATAGTTATTTTGGAGATTCGGCCTTTCGGTTTTCCAAATGTCTAATGAAGCCTTATCCATTTAGCCTGGAAAAAAAACATCTCCACAAAAGGCATTCAATTACCAGCATGCCAGATACCGAAGAGTTGTAGAAAATGCTTTTGGATACTACAAAGCAAGGTAATTAAACAAATAAAGAACTTTCCGTTTTTAATAGCAACAAGTTATCGTCCTACTAAGCTAAACTTCAGTAAGGAGGTCGTTGAAGCTACTCTGTAGTAGTAATAAGTCAAACCAAAAATTGTAAATATTAAAAAAATAATGAAGTTTTATAATATTTTCAATTACAGGTTTCGTCGGATTTGAAAGGGCATTGACAACCGAATAGAGAATGCCAATTCAATTATAAAAGCCTGCTGTGTGCTGCACAATTTTTTAATAGCCGAAAATGATCCTTTAAGTCTTTCTTGGCTTACCGAGCAAAATACAAACGAGCAAAGAAGACAACCCATTCCAGAAATTTACACCAAAACTTAGCTCAAGCTGAATTAATAAGAAATGCCTTTAGTCTATATTTCGGTGAGTTGATGCTATTGAATTTTATTTCAAAAAATGTGTTGTTTTTAAAACTACTTACACTCATGGTCATAACAATTGGTACACAATTTTAAATTGGCTCATTCCATTTCAAGACACCCGGTCCGCGCAGGACATGAGTTTTGATTTCTATGAAATTTTAATATGTTGTTCTTTGGTCAAAATAATGAAACACTAGTTTTTTTTTTGCCTCAAAAATTTTTTTTTTCGAATTCATCGGCAAAAGAATTCCATAAAATCCAATCGGTATTTTATTCACCTATATTTTCAACTGTCAATAATTTTGTCAAAAATTAACCGATTCTCATGATTTTTTTCTGTGAAATGTTCGCTATTATATTTAGTTTTATATAACTTTATAAACAATAGCATATAGTTTAAAAAAAATTTGTTTAGTAAAAAATGTATGACTTTTCAAAAATTAATTTCTCAAAAAAGGTATTTTTTTTTTGTTTAAACTTTTTCTATATTGAGTGAACAGTTCATATTTCAATTTGGCTAAATGCCTATTAGCCAAAACTTTATGTTTTCGAGATATGAATTTTTGAATATTAAACATTTTTCCCCCCCTTTATTCATGCAATGCATTACAGCATACAATAACTTTCTCAAAAATTAACCGATTCTCATGATTTTTTCTTCGCAATGTTCGCTATTACTTCTAATTTTTTATAAACTTATAAACAATGGCAAAAAATATAAAAAAAATAATTTTTTAGTATTTAGTAAAATTTATGACTTTTTTCAAAAATTAATAATTCAAAAAAAACAATTATTGTTTCTTGTTTAAACTTTTACTATATCAAGTGAGCAGTTTATATTTTAACTCGGGTAAATATCCATTAGGGAAAACTCGTTATTTTCGAAATATAAATTTTTGAATATTAAAATTTTTTTCGCCATATATTGAGGCAATACATAGCAGCATACAAGGTGATCAATGCCAAATGCTTAAAATTAATTAAAATATCACATTTATTATTGAAAACATTCATTTTTTATTATTTTTATTTGTTATTAGTTTTTGAGGCAAAAAAAAAAACATGTGTTTCATTATTTTGACCAAAGACAACATATTGAAATTTCATCGAAATCAAAAATCATATCCTGCGTGGACCGGGTGTCTTGAAATGGAATGAGGTAATGGTTTTCTTCGAAATAAAATTGAAAACAAAAAAAATTGAAAAAATCAGCAAAATTTTTTACAAAACTGCATACTCCAAAAAATTCTGAGAAA